>NW_026057580.1:12507719-12508312 GCF_023721935.1 Panthera uncia
GAGGGGGGAGACACAGCCCTGCCCTCAGGGAGCCCCAGTCTGAGGGGGGAGACACAGCCCTGCCTCAGGGAGCCCCAGTCTGAGGGGAAGACAGAGCCCTGCCCTCAGGGACCCCAGTCTGAGAGGGGAGACACAGCCCTGCCCTCAGGGAGTCCCAGTCTGAGGGGGAGACACAGCCCTGCCCTCAGGGAGCCCCAGTCTGAGGGGGAGACACAGCCCTGCCCTCAGGGAGCCCCAGTGTGAGGGCAGACACAGCCCTGCCCTCAGGGAGCCCCAGTGTGAGGGCAGACACAGCCGTGCCTCAGGGAGCCATAGTCTGAAGGAAGAGACATGGCCCTGCCCTCAGGGAGCCCAGTCTGAGGGGGAGACACAGCCTTGCCCTCAGGGAGCCCCAGTCTGAGGGGGGAGACACAGCCCTGCCCTCAGGGAGCCCCAGTCTGAGGGGGAGACACAGTCCTGCCCTCAGGGAGCCCCAGTCTGAGGGGGAGACACAGCCCTGCCCTCAGAGAGACCTAGTCTGAGGGGGGAGACACAGCCCTGCCCTCTGGGAGCCCCAGTCTGAGGGGGGAGACACAGCCCTGCCCTCAGGGAGC
>NW_026057580.1:12508322-12509591 GCF_023721935.1 Panthera uncia
GAGCCCCAGTCTGAGGGGGGAGACACAGCCCTGCCCTCAGGGAGCCCAGTCTGACCAGAAGAGATAGGAGGTGTGCCTTCAGGGAACTTCCAATGCGATGAGGAAGTTGTACTGATGTCTGCCTAAGGGAAATCACCCTGTGAAGAGGAGGCTGAGCTCTGCTCTCAAGAAGCCCCAGCTTAGGCGTCCATGTCTGCAGGACACATGCTTGAGTGAGTGCTGTGCCTTTGGGTGCTGGCACCTTTCCTGTCTTCCTTCAGACCCCCTACTCTGATGGGGGAGACATGACCCCCACCCCGGGAGAGCTCTCTGTCTGAGGGCATGTGTGCCCACGAGCACGCAGGCTGAAGTGAAGGGGAGTGGGGTACACGTGACTCTGTGGAGGCCCTGTTCTTACTAGGGGATGCCTTCCTGATGGGGGCGGGGGGGAGGCGGGTAACTCCTCACAGGAGGGAGGGAGGATCCTTGGTTGAGCCCCGGGTTGGGGATCTTCCCCAGAAATGCTCTGAGAGCCTGGAAGATAGAGGGTGGAGGGACACAGAAGTGCGGCCACATCTGGTCTGGGGGTGGCCGGGCGCGCTGCCCCAAACAGCTGGGCCACATCTGGCTTCCAGACATCCACTCTTGCTCCATGATTCACTCCAGCCTCACATGTCTGCCGAGATGCAGAAGGCAAGGGCTTCAAGCTGCACATGTTGTCCCGCACACATGCGCAGCCCTGGCACACCCAGGAGAGGGTGCCTGGGGCTGGGAGTCGGCAGGCGCCCCTTCTTTTCCTACCCCTGGCCCCGGTGTCACCTCTCACACGAGCGCTGCTGCCATGGGGATGGGGGTTCAGTTCGCCCTTGAGTCACCATGACTCAGTCTCCCGCCTGGAACCCTCACACTCAGGCTTCGTGGGCTTTACACGGGGACGGTGAGCAGGGTTGGAGTCAGCAGGAAGGAGGGGGCAGAGCCAGACAGGAACTCCTGATGCCCCTCACCCAACCTTTCCTAGGCAAGGAAACCTCCGTGAGAGCAGGGGATGGGGCCAGGGACAGAAAATAACATGCCAAGGAGGGGAAAAGTAAGAAGCATATGGCATTCCCCCCTCACACACTGGGGTTCCCTGAGGACAGGGCTGTATCTCTCCTCAGACTGGCGCCCCTGAGGTAGGGCTCTGTCTCTCCCCTCAGACTGGGGTCCCTGAGGGCAGGGCTGTGCCTCCCCCGCTCAGACTGATGCTCCCTGAGGGCAGGGCTGTGTCTCCCCCCTCAGACTGGGGCTCCC
>NW_026057580.1:12509601-12510311 GCF_023721935.1 Panthera uncia
TCCCCCCTCAGACTGGGGCTCCCTGAGGGCAGGGCTGTGTCTCCCCCTCAGAATGGGCTCCCTGAGGGCAGGGCTGTGACTCCCCCTCAGACTGGGGCTCTCTGAGGGCAGGGCTGTGTCTCTCCCTCAGACTGGGGCAGGGTTTTGTCTCCCCCCTCAGGCTGGTACTCCCTGAGGGCAGGGCTGTGTCTCCCCCTCAGATTGGGCTCCCTGAGGGCAGGGCTGTGTCTCCCCCTCAGACTGGGGCTCCCTGAGGGCAGGGCTGTGTCTCCCTCTCAGACTGGGACTCCCTGAGGGCAGGGCCATGTCTCCTCCTTCAGACTATGGCTTCCTGAGGACAGGGCTGTGTCTTCTACCTCAGACTGGGGCTCCCTGAGGGTAGGGCTGTGTCTCCCACCTCAGACCGGGGGTCCCTGAGGGCAAGGCTGTGTCTCCCCTCAGACTGGGTCTTCCTGAGGGCAGGGCTGTGTCTCCCCCTCAGAATGGGCTCCCTGAGGGCAGGGCTGTGTCTCCCCCTCAGACTGGGGCTCCCTGAGGGCAGGGCTGTGTCTCCCCTCAGACTGGGGTCCTTGAGGCAGGGCTGTGTCTCCCCCCTCAGACTGGGTCTCTCTGAGGGCAGGACTGTGTCTCCCCCTCATACTGGGGCTCCCTGAGGGCAGGGCTGTGTCTCCCTCTCAGACTGGGGCTCCCTGAGGGCAGGGCTGTGTCTC
>NW_026057580.1:12819138-12819777 GCF_023721935.1 Panthera uncia
TCCTCCTCCCTCCTCCTCCTCCTCCTTTTTTAAATTGAAATTTTAGTTAACATACGGTGCAATATTGGTTTCAGGAGTAAAATTCAGTGATTCATTTGTCACTTACAACACCCAGTTGAAGGCATAGTTTCTCAGATCAGTGCTTGGTATTTGCTCTGACCCCAGGAAGTCTCCTCCCATTTTTTTCTGGCAAACTAGTAGGCCAACAGTTTAGTCTCTTTCTTCAGTGAATCTACCAGTTTCTTCCCAGTTACCTCTTACCACAAGTTCCACTGTTTTTGAGAGTGCTTTTAGGCTTGAACGTTTTCTCCATACTCTGTTGCAAACGAAGTCAATTTTTTTGGGGGGAGATTTGGCATTCTCTCTTCTACCCTTGGGCTGTGGTGTGTTTGTCTCTCTGAATGACATCTCCATTTCAGGAGCTGAGTGCTCCGTGTGGGCAGCAGCCCTAGGTCTCCTCTGCTTGCTTCTCCTAGTGTGGAAGCCTCATCCCGCAAGCTAGGGCAAGGACTCCTGGAGCCCCAGCATTCTTAGCAGCATTGTGTCCAAGATAGAGCCTCTGTCTGGGCACAAGAAAGAAGTGGCCCTCGTTCTGGGGCACTCTTGTTGGAATTTAACCTCTGCAACGGGTATCTGGAG
>NW_026057580.1:12819787-13109226 GCF_023721935.1 Panthera uncia
TCTTGCAACCTGGACAGAGCCTGTAAGACCCGAGTTAAACCACATCGCTCCTCTGCTCGGGATCCTCCAAAGGCTCCCGCTGCACTCAGGTGCTGACCCCCCGGCCCCTTGCTACCTCTGTAACATCATTTCCTGTTTCCTTCCCCGTTGCTCGATCTGTTCCAGGAACACTGGCTTCCCGGTTGCTTCTCCGCCAGCCTCAAGCCTGCATTCACTACTCCTTTCTATGGGAACAGTCTTGCCGAGGTGGCTGTGCGGCACATGCTGTCACCTCTGTAAAGCCTGCACCAGTTGGCACTTAGTGAATGCCCTTCTCTGTCCCCCCCATCCCTCCCCGTACACTCCCCTGCCCCTTCCCTGCTGCTCTTTTCTCTATGGCATTTGGTCATCTGATGGCCGCACACTCTAGATATTTAGTTCTTGTCTCTCTTCTCTATGGGGTGTCAGGTGTCGCTCCACGGGGGCAGATCTTTGGTCCGTTTTGTTCACAGACATGCTTCCCTAGAGCCTAGAACCAGGCTGCGCACATAGAAGGTACTCAAAAGCCATTTGCCCGATACATGAGCCTAACTTTTCCGAACCTGAGTTTCTTAACTACAAAATGAGGAAAAGTACAGTTGCTTTGAGGGGGTTGTGAGGACAAGTAAGGTTTATCTAGAGTGTATGGCATTGAGCCTGGTACAGAACAGTGCTCAGTAAACCTTAGGTCTTTTTCCTACATTCCTACTTATTCCCCATAACCAGCTGCTCTAAGAATCTATTCTAGGGGCGCCTGGGTGGCTCAGTCGGTTAAACGTCTGATTCTTGGTTTCGGCTCAGGTCACGATCTCACTGTTGTGATACTGAGCCCCGTGTCAGGCTCCACACTGAACGTGGAGCCTGCTTGGGATTCTCTCCCCCGATCTCTCTGCCCCTCCCCCAATTGCTCTCTCTCTCTCTCTCTCTCTCTTTCTCAAATAAATAAATACACATTAAAAAAAGAGAATCTATTCTAAAAAGGCTGGGAAGAAATGATATATGTGTAAAATTATATACATGAATAAAAATATATTAATTTATAAAATGTTAATATATTAAAATATATTTAAGATACATATTATATATCTAAAAAGACATGAACAAAATCCAAATCCATTTATAGTAAATGGCCCACGGGTATATTTCACTTGTCTTGTCTTGCATTATGTTTTTGGCCTTTATTACCTTCTGGAGTGATCGTTTCTGTAACATAATAACTATGTGATAGAATGTGTTCCCTCAGATCTGTCAGTCACCGGCTCAGTGGCCTGGGTCTCTTGTTTGTGGTTCTAGATGGCGAAAATATGATTGGTCCAGCTTGTGTCGGTTGTCTGCGGCTGGTCCAACTGGGGGCATTGGGAGGGGGTCGGAAACCAGGACTCACACACAGATGTTCCCACTCAGGCCCATCTTCAGCAGATGTTATGGGCACAGGCAATGACCAGAGAAGGGGGCCTAGGTGGGGCAGAGACCTTATGATGTGTTACCTACACGATACTTGCCCATAGTTGTCATAGGCCTGTGTTCTGCTGGTGGAGGCATTTCCTCTGATCTCGTATTCTTTTGTGTGTGTGTGTGTGTGTGTGTGTGTTTATTTCTGAGAGAGAGAGAGGGAGACAGAGGATCTGAACAAGCTCCGTGCTGTCAGCGAAGAACTTGATGCGGGGCTCGGACTCTTGAACCGTGCGATCATAACTGTGAGAAGTTGACGCTAGACTGACTGAGCCACCCAGGTGCCCCACCCGGGTCTCATACTCGAGGGTATGGGAGTGAGTCTGTGTCCACCAAGATCTGCCCTTTGTAGACCACATGCTGTCTCCCTACCCTTTCCCCGCCAAGTCTGGGAGGCTCATCTCTTTGGTCTGCCTTTCCCATCCGTGGCCTTGCCCTATATTCCTACCGGAGACTGGCGGCTCACTAACAACAGAGCATTTAGAGGAGAACTTGTGGACAAAGGTGTGGGTGTAGGGGAGCCATAAGGGATCGTGCCCGGCTGGGGCTGATATAACCGAGCTGTTACCACTCTTAGGCCCAAGGGAGGAGGGAGGGGTGGTTACTGGCACCTGGAAGGGGAGCCATCTAGGGAAGCAGAGGGACACAGCCAGCCTGAGGGGTGGGGGGGATGCAGGGAGGGAAAGAGGTGCCCGGGCGCCCAGGCCTCATTCTCTCCTGTCCTCTGGCTCCTGCCAGGGCCTCTCATCGGTTGGAGCCAGGGGACAAGTGGGTCATGGATGTAGCCCAGGGTTGGTTCCCCGGGGCCTAGAGCAAGGCAGAGGGTGGAGAGTGGTTGGCAAAGGGAGACCCGGCCACTTCCCTCGGCACTTTCTCCAGCTCTCTCCAAGCACAAGTCCTGCCCTGTACCCAGTGTTGCAGGCCTGACTGCCCAGGGGTCTGGGTCAGGAGAGATACCGTCTTCAGTACTCCCTTCAGATAATATCCACCCTTTGGGACTGGGAACACATTTGCTATTATCTTTAGGAATCCTTGAGTCATAACTGATGATTAATTCAATCTACAAAGCATAGAATGCGGGTCATTTTCCCCTAAGCGTATCCTTATACTTGCTCGGCTAAAACTCCAGCTACCCACTCAGGTAGCAGGACCCCTTCTGCGGTGTCGTCCTTGTTGTGCGAGGACGACCAGGAATGCGGGCTGATGGAATGTTGTTGCTGGCAGAGGTCTCAGAACGGATTTCTCGGTAGTCCAACTGTATCGTTCTCCTGGTAAGAAAACCGGAGCCCACAGAAGGAAGGTGACCCGTGGTCAGGAAAGCCTGCTACAACCACACTCACGTTGCCGGTCACCAGATGTGTGGATGTCTCCCCCACGCCCATCGACTCTCTGCCACCAGCCGGGTGTGCTATGATCCCATTCAGTTCTGACACTGCCTACTCGGAGTTAGCATCGGATCCCACAAGGGCTGCGTCCCACAAGACTGCCCCCCCTTGCGAGGGACATGCCCCCTCGCAAGTCCCAGGCTGTCACCTGTGCCTCTGACCGACTGGCTCTAGATCAGGGATCCCATGCTCCCCTCCTTGGCGTCATTAATTTGCCACAGCAGGGGCGCCTGGGTGGCTCGGTCGGTTCAGCGTCCGACTTTGGCTCAGGTCATGATCCCGCCGTTCCCGAGTTCAAGCCCCATGTCGTGCTCTGTGCTGCCAGCTCAGAGCCTGGAGCCTGTTTCAGATTCTGTCTCTCTCTTTCTCTCTCAAAAATAATAAAGTAAACATTAAAAAAAATAATTTGCCACAACAGCTCAAGGAACTCAGGGAAACACTTACGTTTGTCACTTTGTTAGATCATAAAGGATCCAGACGAACAGCCAGATGAAGAGATACAAAGTGTGAGAGGTCTGGCGAGGGGGCCCAGAGTTTCCATGCTCCCTCCAGGCCCGCCATCCCCCCAGCACCACCATGCGTGCAGCGACCTGGAAGCATTCTGAACCCTGTTCTTTTGGGATTTTTATGGAGGCTTCATCACGTAGGCCCGATTGATGATTTACTCCGTTTCTAGCCCCTCTCTGCACCCTAGAGAGTGAGGGCCAGCTCTGAAAGCGTCAACCTTCTAATCTTGGTTTGGTGTCTCTGGTGACCAGCCGCCACCCAGGGGCCCGCCAAGAACCAAAGACGTTCCCATCACTCAGGGAGTTCCAAGGGTTTTAGGAGCTCTGTGCCGGGGACTGGGGGGAGACTGGTTCCATTTTTGCTATTATTTCACACCTGTGCAAAGTGACACAGCCTGGTGGCAGAGTTAGGGCTTTACTGCAGCCCCCCTGACCCCGTGTCCGTTTCTCTTGCTACGTTCCCCTGTTGCCTAGGGATTAAATGCCATCAGATAGGCAGAGGGCAGGCAGGCCCCTCGTTCCCTCGTTATCTGTGTTCCTTCCTTGTTTTGTCTCACTTGTTTGTTCCTTCACACTTTCTAGGAGTTAGTGAGCCATTGCTGTGGGTCACACACCGGCTCAGTCACAGATTGTGGTGACAGTGCCAGTACCCAAACGTATCTGGTTCTCCTCTCCTTCGGGGCTCGTGGAAGACTCACTTCTCACTGAGGAGGGATCTAGAAGGGAGGAGCAAGCTTGTATGTGTTCAAGCTGAGACTGTGGGGCTGTGGGGTACCACGGAATAAGCCACATCGACTAATACACAGCCCATGTTTTGGAAGAAGAGAGGGAGATGTTTCTGATAATGCGGTAGAATTATGGGGCAATAGAATAATGGAAAGACGAAGGCAGGAGTGATGGGTCCCACCCACTCCACAGAGCAGACCTGGGCAGCAAGGCCAGGTCAGATGTGTTTCTCATGAGCAGGACTATGCTCTGTCCGGACTGTAGCCTTAGCTCAACCACTAATCTGCTCAGTGACCCCTACGAGTCACTTTCCCTCTCTGTGCCTTGTGTATAAAGTGATGGGGTTAGACAGGATCACCTCTGAGGTTCTTTCCAGCTCTAAAATTCTGTATTTTATTATTAAAAAAATTTTTTTTTAACATTTATTTATTATTGAGAGACAGAGAGGCACAGCACGTGAACAGGGGAGGAGTAGAGAGAGGGGGGAAACAGAATCTGAAGCAGGCTCCAGGCTCTGAGCTGTCAGCACAGAGCCTGACGCAGGGCTTGAACCCACAAACTGGGAGATCATGACCCAAGCCGAAGTCGGTCGCTTAACCAACTGAGCCACCCAGGCGCCCCTAAAATTCTGTATTTTAGAACAGATCTAGCGACTTGCTCTCCTGACATCTTGGTCTGTGCTTCCTCCCCATAACTGGCTCTGGACCTTCTCCTTGTGAGTCATTGGGTCTCCATGTTCCCTCATGGGGATGAAACCTGATTGAGCAGGAAGTGAAGGGAAGGAAAGACTTGATGTTCAGGCTGTTGACTTCCAAAATAATAATTGCAAAAGCCATAACTAGAGATTTGCTGGCTGGGTTTTGTGGAGATAATTGAAGGCTCTTGAAAATCCTCAAGGGGGGTCCTGAATGGAGTTTTTGCCAAAGTGACAAGCAAGGAAGCTCTCTCTTTCCTTCACCTCCTCTTACCCCTTCACTGGCACTGAGCCCACTCCCCTTCGCCCAAGCCACCAGGGCTCACTCACTGGATGAGTTTGAGTAAATGATGGGCTCTGAGGGCCTGAGGGTCCTTCTTGGCTAAATGGAGCCAAGAGTGGGCACAATGTATCTGGCCCAGGTGTACTGGCCCATGGGCACTCACTGATGAGTCCACACCCTGCCGGGTCGCTGTCCTCCCGAGGGTGGCCTCTGTGGGGTTTGGTTCCTGTAGACCACCACTTCTCCTAGGCTCCAAACACCCCAACTTGGCTCCTGTGCGGCGCTCGCTTTCGGGGTCATGCAAATGCACAGCCTGAGAAAGGACCACCTCCTTACACTCTGTGTCCCTCCGGCCTCACCCTCCGCCTGGCCTGTCCAGCCAACGTGGGGCTGATTTGGGTTAGACAAGAAAGCCTCTCAGGCCAGGGTGCTCAAACTTCAGTGAGCCCTCAAGCCACCTGGAGGGCTGGTTAAAAGGGCTTTGTTAAAGCATAAATCACCAGTCCAAGCCCCCGAGTTACTGATGCAGGAGGTCTGTCGTGAGGCCTCAGAATCTGCATTTCTAGCAAGTTCCCAGGTGATACCGATGCTGCTGGTTCAGGGACCACACTTTGAGAATCCCTACCCTAGGGAATTGCAAAGTGGCACAAAACTCTCTTAAAGGCTGCTCAGGAAATTCAGGGATGAGAAACTTCCTTCCCCAAGGCCAGGCTAATGTTGATCTGTTCTTCCTGTTTCCTGATCTTTCCTCCTCTGGATTTGCTGCTCTGGCTGCTGGTGATTCTAACTTCTGCAGCTCTAGAGCCTGGAGACGTTTGCCTAATTTATGGGACTTGGCAGACACTCAGAGGTTGAGGGAGGACAGAAAACTCCTAACATACAGCACATCTGACTCTCGTGTTTGGGCGTTTTTTTACTGCTCACTGGGGAGAGCATACACGTGGAAGGCCTGTTCCCTGGCTCGCCATAAAACTTGGTAATGGAGTGCAACAGGGTGGTTATGAGTCATTCAGGGGGCTGCGCCCTTGCCCACCCTGGAGCAAGCTGGAGGTCTTTCTGGAAAGTGCTGGAGCTGGCACTCAGTGGCAATTTTTGGTGAGGATTTGTGCGCCCTGTGGACTCTTTAATGTCATTTCCTAGAGGGAATGGAGGGCATGCCCCTCCTCCTCCATGCTGGCTGCATCATGGACGCGATGGGGAGCCTTCTTGGCCATGTGAGTGCTGGCCACACTCTACAGATGGCAGAACAATGGATGCAAAGGGCAGGGCCTTGGTGAGCACAACTGCCATCCCAACTCAGACTTCTTCTTCAGAGAGAAATAGACATCTAGCTTGAAGTTTAGGCTTTCACGGCCAGGTGAAATCTCTAAGTCTACATCCTAAATGGTATGCCCACTTGTCCAGAGGAGCAGTGTCTTCCCCTGGGAGCCGGTCTTCTTCAATTCTCCCTTAGATGAAGACCTCCTCCTCTCCACTGTGTGGACACTCTGAGTTTGTATCTGAGAGGCACATCCAGATCCTAGGCAGAGCCAGAGCAGTGACTCTCAAACGTGGTCATGCATGAACACACAGAGTTTCGGTTCCTACCCCATGCCCACACCTGACAGGTTAGAAATTTGGGGCATGAGATCCAGAAACTGTGCTTTTGATTTGGAAGATTTGAAAACCGACTGATTAGGTTTATTTATGCTTCCGGACCTCCTAGCCTGAGTTCCCAACATGGCCTGGCCCACCGTATTTATTCAGCAAGTATATATAGAGCAAATTCCTATTATATGCTGGGCACTATCATTTTGTTCACCTCCTCGTATGGGAGACAGCTAAACACACACAAGTATATATTCAAGTAGGGGTATCTGCTAGGAAGCAGAAGAAAACAGGGTAATGTGGTGGAGGGCAGGGAGGAGCCAATTTAGATAAGCTAAGAGTGAAGGCTTCTCTAAGCAAGTGCCATTTGAGAAGGTCTGAATGATGTGAAGGCGTGAGCACTCTGGATAGGTATAATGTTACATATATAATGTTATAATTATAACTATATAAACATACTTATATAATGTTAGTTATAAGCTGAGCTGACGTAGCAAACAGGCTCTCAAAATCAAACAGTTTGAAGAGTAAGACCTTTCTTTATTTCTCACAGAATCCTTCACTGTTGGAATTCAGGCCGAAGGGATGGCTTTCCTCTCTGTAGCCATTTGGGGACTCAGGGTGATGGCTGCTCTATTGTCTTCAAATTTTGACTTCCAAGGTCTTCCTGGCATCACCATCCCATTTGGATGGAAGGTCAAAGAGCTTGGGGAAGTGTGTTGGGAGTTTTCGATGGGTCAGTCTGAATGTGATGGACGTTACTTTTGCTCGTGTACCACTGGAGCAAATTTGGTCACATGGTCAGCCCCTAGTGCAAGGGAGCCTGGGAAATGTAGTCCAGTCACGTGGCCAGGACCAAGGAGAAGATGGATTTGGGGGGACAGGCAGTGCTCTCTGCCAGAGGCAGGGGAGACAGCAAGTGCAAAGGCTCAGATCAGGGAGTGAGTTTGGTGTGTTCAAGGAAGAGTGGGGAAGCCCAAGTGACTGGAGTAGTGAGAGTCGAGGAGATGGGGTAGCAGATAAAGATGGGAAGGCAGGCAAAGCCTGCTGCCAGCGTGTTTTCCCTCCCCTGCTCACTTTAGTGAAGGTTTAACAATTGTGATCTTTTTGAACATAGCATTCTTCCAGTGTAGACAAAAGTGAAGAGAATCACATAATGAACCCCCAGGTACCCATGAGCTTATCAATGTTTGGCCAAACCTATTCTAATTGAAAAACAGTATACAAATCTCTCAGGTGGCAAGAAGAGGGATAAGTCCCTCACAGTCTCCTACTTACCTCACACGATCTCTCAGGGAAAATTCTGACAGATGTTTGAAAGCATTTTGGACCTTTCGAAGACAAAAAAAATACCATAATGATCCTATCATTATCGCTACCTTTATCAGAACTTCCAATTTTTATATCAAATGAATCAGATATAAAATTTTAAAGGCGGAATCAGCTGTCTTTGCTGTGTGACAAATTACCTCAGAGCTAAGCGGCTTAAATTGACAATTGACAATAAACATTTATTGTCTCTCATAGTTTCTGACTTTGAGTGTCTCATAAGGATATTTCAGATGCTGATCAGGACTACAGCCCTGCTTCTAGATGGTTCGCTCACATAGTTGACAAGCTGTGCTAGCTGTTGGTGTAGGTCTTAGTTTTTCACACAAGCCTTTCCTCAGGGAGGCTTCAGTACCTTTACAAGATGGCAGTTGGCTTTCTTCAGAGTGAGCAATCCAAGAGGCCAAGGAAAAAACCGCAATGCCTTTATAACCTAGCTTCAGAAGTCACACACCATCACCTCCACAGTATGCTGTACTCACATGTGTCACCCTGGTTCAGTGAAGGAGCGGGATTACAGAAGGGCATGCACAGTAGGAGGCAAAGACCACTGTGAGCCATCTTGGAGGCTGGTGACCATAGGGGCCTAAGCTAAGTTCATTCCAATGCTCTCTTTCAGACATAATCTATTCAATGATCTCTAGAAGGACCGGTTTTGGAATCACTGCCTAAATATGAATAAACAAAGATTTCTGATGATTGGCCAAATAGAATTGGGCGATTTTGTAGTTATGAGGGAACTTAGAAGTTATGTATTTCTACCCTCCCATTTTACAGAGGAAGAAATCATTTCCAGAGAGACAAAATGAGGTGAGTTTGTGGCTGGGTAAAGATTAAAGAGCCAGTCTCTTAACTCATGGATCTGCAGTGTTTGAGGCAATGAAAGAACCTTAGATTTGGGGTCCAGACGTCTCTCCCAAGGTCTCAACATGGGTGACCCCTTGCCTAGCCTCTGCTCCCCAAGCTTGATCATTGTCTAAACAAAAATGTCATCCTTTTGGGACAATGTTTATGGACAATGTTAAATATTCTCAATAAAACTCAACATGCTCTTTAAACACATTGGGTTGGTGATGCTTTGTATAGCCTTATTCATTTAATTTATTTTGCCCCAGTGAACAGTGTTGGGGAATTTAAAGCCATGTAACTATTTAGTTAGCTTCATGGACCTCTCAGACATGCTGTCCATGAAGCAGCAAATTTGGATACCCATGGAACAGCAGATTTGTGGTTCTGTTAAGCTTTTTTGCTTGTTTTGTTTTTTAGTTGCATGCAACAGAAAACACACTGACTAGCAAAGGCAATGTGTTAGAGGGACTATGGGGTACCTGACAAATCAAAGGAAGGCTTGAACAACTTAAGATTTGGAACAACGCGGGGCTGCCCCTGATGGCTCAGCAGCAAGAGTTCCCAGATTCTCTTCTTGGTGGTTTCCCATCAACACAATCCAGCCCCAATGATTTCCAGTCCACGTGTGCTGATATGGATGTCAAAGTCCTGGGAAGCAGAAGGTCTCTGACTGCCTCCCACCCTGGGGTTATATATCCTCCGATGATCAGTCGGCTGTGGCCAGTGGCCAGGATCATGTAGCATAGACATGGCCTTTGGGGCCCACGTGGAAATGCCTGGCTGTGTCCACCACCAAAGGGGGAGTCCCTGGGGGCTACCCAAGAGGGGTCTGTGGTCCTCTGTAAAATTCCACCACACCAGCAGGGCTTAACCTTGAATAGTGGACAAAGTCATTCTTACCACTTTGCTCTGTAGGGAACCACCCATTTTAACACCACTATTAATTCACTTGTTTTTACTTTAGCTCGGAGCTTTGGGACTCAAGCCAATACCCTTTCCTTCTTGGGATTTAGTTTTACATCTGTGTAGTGAGGGGTTTGTGCCTTTAAGTTCTTAAATTAATTTTTTAACGTTTATTTATTTATTTATTTATTTATTTATTTTTGAGAGAGAGGGAGAACGTGAGTGGGGGAGGAACAGGAAGGGAGACTCAGAATCTGAAGCAGGCTCCAGGCTCCGAGCTGTCAGCACAGAGCCTGATGTGGGGCTCAAACCCACGAACTGTGAGATCATGACCTGAGTCGAAGTCGGATGCTTACCCGACTGAGCCACCCGGATTCATCTCAGTCCCTTCAAGGTCTAATATAACCTGATGGTTGTGCAGTTCAGTAGCCCCTCTTCTCCTGCCCTGCTGTTGAAGATTTCCTGGCTGGGCCTCACGCTGCGCAGGTGAATAGGTACAAATCCACGTGTGTGAATTCTGTCTCTAAAAGGGTGTCACCTACACCTGTGTAGTCAGGTATTTTCTGAAATACACTGGCGCATATTCTCTTCATGAGAATGTACCAGCTCTGGACTGAGCTGATCATGTGATAAGGCAAAATCATCTGGATGAATTGGTACATTTTCCTAGCAAGAAATTCAAGGGCTCTGTGTCTCTGCTTACAATCTATAATTGTTGGTGTAATTTAGGCAAGAACTGGAATTAGAAATTCTTCTATGGAAACCAATTTGACAATAAATTTCATATATAAAAAAAAAGAAAAGAAATTCTTCAAGGGTTTGACTGATAGGAACTGCAGCAATAAATGGGGGATGGGAAGAGGTGAGTGGGTTCGGGGTAGGGGCTGTGGGTGAATGAGAGACTTCAGTAAGTCTCAGAGGCTCTTTAAGGGTTAATAGGTTCAGGGACTTCAATGAATAATCTGCGACAGGCTTGTAGGAACCCCCTAATCATCAACAATTGGGAAAACTCAAGTCTACCTTATGGTTCATCCAGGATTGTGGGGTGGTGATGGAAATGGGAGTGAAGGATGTATCAGTGGAAAGTGTCCATTCCCAGCTGAGAAACACCTTTCACCAGATCTCTCAAACATGACCCTAATGTGGTCCCCACCCACAATGTGAAGGCCAACTCAAAGATGGATCCTGAACCATTCCAAGCTTTCCTTGGGATCCCAAGTCAAAAATCTTGGAGTTAGACAGTGATGACCAGACAAGCGCTCGGAGATAACACAGCTTGATCCCAATACTTTCTTCCCAAGTTCTCCTAAACACCCAAAGTCATGTCTTTGGCAGGCCCACACTGGTGGATAACTTTCCTCTCTGTGGTCACTAGTTTTTCACTATGTTGGCTGCTGAGGAGACCAGCATCTCGCCCTCACACACTCAGTCATGTTCAGGGCTGATCACTTTTATCATGGAAGAGAATCTTTCCCAGAAATCCCAGGCGACCTTTCCTTTTGTCTAACTGGTCAGAAGAAGTGGGTCAAATGTCACCCTAAATTCAATCACTGTCAAAGAGCCATTCAAATTGCCTCTCCCAGCTCAGATGAATCGTGATTCATCCCCTGGGGCGGGGGGTGGGGTGGGTGGGATGGGGTGGGCAGGCGGCCCTTCTTGGAGCCCATATCTAGCTGCCCATTATATATGTGTACAGCAATATGGGGGGTAGATGTGTGCAAGGTGGGGACCCCGGACTGGAGAGAAGCACTGGCTGACATGACTGATGGCACCCAACTTGGCCATCTCATCTGTGTTTGGCTTCTTAAGTGACCTGCCTGTAGTTGTGAGTAAATAGGTCATGGGGGGTTATTTAAGATACTTTATTTCTCTCTCTGTGTCTGTCTCTGTCTCTCTTTCAATTTCTCTCTCTCTCTCTCTCTCTCTGTGTGTGTGTGTGTGTGTGTGTGTGTAGCCGACTTACACACATATGACAGAAAGAGAGTTATGACCCAAGGCCTTATAATGTTCCTTCCTTAATTAGACTTGCGGAAATGCAACATTTTTGCTTTAAAAGAAGTGTAATGAAGATAGATTATAGTTCAGGGTCTGATTGGGGACAACTAGGAACGAAGATTAATTAGCAGCAGCATGTGGTTTATTTTCAAGGTCGTTTTTACTTGGCTTCCAGAAATCCTGGCCTAATATCTTCAAACTCTCGCTGAACTTTTCATGTGCAATGGGGTGGGGATTTTGTGTTCTTGTTTGTTGGGGAGAGGCATTTGCCTTCCTGTAATACTCTCTGGCCGGCCAGCCCCTGTCACTTGCCACGTTGGGATGTCTGTGGATGGCCATCCCAGGCTAAACCGACCCTTCCCACGCCTACCCTGTATGGCTTCGATGTGAAGTGCTTTCCAGCTGACAGTTATCAGGAGGCATGTGGGCGTTGGATCTGAGGGTGCCTTTTAATCGTGCAAGCTGTTTAAAGTCTCCTAAAATTCCTCAGCATCCATTTTTTTTTTTTTAATGGTGCTTAAAATTTTCAAGGATTTTTTAGAAAAGAGAGAGGGAGAACTTTAAAATAGCCCCATCGTTCTAGTTCTGGGGCCTTTTGGAGGGCGTAAGTGCTTTCTAGATAATTCTTTGGTTAGCTTTCAGCCTTTATTTTCTTCCATGTCACCTTTGCCTTCTCCTGAAAGGCTCTTTCTTCTCCTACTTAGGGACGATCACCACCCTCGTAAACCCATTAGTAGATCCCTGCTTCTTTTGGGATAAAAGCTAAACTCCTCACCATGGCTCACAGGGGCCCTGCCTGCTCTGCCCTCAGCTTACTCCCTACCTCCCTGTATTCCAGGTGCACTGGCTTTCTTTGGCTTCCTTAAACAAGTAAATCTTTTTTTCTGCTTCAGAACCTTCACACATGCTGTCCCTTGTGCCTAGAACAGACTCTCCTACATTGGCCATTGGCTAATTCCTTTTTACCTTCCAGGTCTCAGTGTAAATGCAACCTCCATAATTATGGTGGCTTTCCATGACTTTTCCAAATGAGACCTCTCCTTAAGTACAAACCACCCCATCCAGTTTGGGTCTTCCATAGCGCTCAACACAATTTGCCATTATTTTGCCTATTTCTGGGTATACTTGTTTGGTTGTCTCTCATACTAGACCAATGGTAGGTTCTTAGCATGTTCATGTATATGTATATGTTCATGTATGTGAACACAGCATGTTCTTGTATATGCAGGGCAGAGCTCCATAGATCTGAGGGTCAGAGCTGGTTGATTAGCTGCTGCCTGGACAGAAATGGGGATGGATGGTGTGTAGACCCCACCAGGCCTGGCCCAGCATGTGTACTTTATCAGGGGAGAGGGGAAAGGTATTCGGGATCAGGAACCCATCCTTGCAGGAGACAGGGCTTGACCCTCAGGTGGCATCCAAGGACTCCAATTTCCTTTGAGTCTTAATTCCCAAGCAAGTCCAGTGTTATTCCAGAGATGTATGCATGTGTATGTGGGTGTGTGTGCACACCTGCAAGGGGGGCCAGGGACCACGTAGGGGACCATGATTGGTGGTGGAGAAAGGAACCCAGCCTTTTATTCCTTCTTCCCTTCTGGCCCCGCTGGATGTGCAGCTCATCCTGGGATCTCAGACATCACCGACAGGTAGCGTACGTATGTGGGGTGAGTGGACCATTGGAGGGACAACATCCTTCTGCCTGATGGAGGCCCTTAGCACCTGCTCGGGTGACCTGAGAATGCATGTTGCGTACTTGCTGTATGTCGCTTGTACCTACATCTCAGTTAATCTTCACAACTGCTCTGTGAGATCAACGTTATTATTATCACCCCCATTTTTCTATCATGTCTCAGAGAGGAAAATAATATTCCTTGTTGTTTTTCCCTTTACAGCAGATTTTAGAAAGAATAGCATCATTCTATTCAGAAACAGACACAACCTGAAAGCTCATTTTATCCAAGCTTCTTATTTTATGGTGATGAAAAAGAGAAGGGAAGGTTAGTGGCAAATCCAAGGCCATGTGGTCAACGTATTCATTATCCATGGCAAGGTCTTACTTGCTACCATGGAGAATGAGAACATACCGGGCTTCTTGCTGTGAAGGCTTTATAAAAAACAAATCAATACGCTTAATATCATTTTTGTTCATCTCCTTGAAAGATGCAATGTAGCAGGAAAGTCCACTGTCAACATTTTTACGAACTCTGTGGAAACTATGATGTTAAAGGCTTTTGGTAACTGCTTCATTAAGCTTGGCTTTTTCTAGGCCACCACAAAAGGTAAATAAACCCTAATGAGTACTACACCCAGTCTGAGATCCTGTAAGTTGTACAAAGAGTCAATGCCTCAAAACACGCTCATCTCCCCACCCCAAGCCTCAGGGGAGTCTGAGAAAGGTGATCCTAGCCCTGCACTGTGCACCAAGACCTTCAGACAAAGACTTATTAACCCGCAAATTAGACACTAACTAAATAAAGCCAGAATTTCCATAGACTGAAAAGAACGGCATAGCATCAGTAATACTGTGAAGTTAGTGTTCTGCCAACTGGCCCTCCATCAAAGCAGAATTCCCTGGTAACCAGTACACAGAGATTAATAGGGGCTGCTGGGCCTAACAGTGACCCCAGGCCTTACTCTTTTGTTCCTTTTGCAAATTCTATCCTAGATGTTGGGGATTCAATAGTGATTAAGGCAAAATCCCAACCCTCGAGGCACTCCATGTCTTGGGGGAGGCACTGCAGTACGAGGAAACAGACTATAATCCTGGGGTGCAGTGAGAACTTGTAGAAGGAGTTACTCCATACGGGGGGAGCAGAGCCAAGAACACTTCCTTGGATGGACTGGCGAGTTGAAGGAAAGGGCTCCTTCCCAAAATAAGAAGAACTTGACAGTGTGTTTACAGGATGATGGGAAGGAGCCACTGAAAGAGAAAGGATTGAGCTCACTTATTGGCCTGAGGTTCCTAAGAAGGTGGAAAGGGATGGTGCCAGGTGGGAGGATGAGCCTTGGGGGTAAAGAGAATCCTCCTTGTGAGGCAGGTGAGGAAGAGACAAGGGTAGACCCAGATGTAGGTGAGCTGGCAGACAAGAGACGAGTGGTGGGGAAACAGGAAGATGCAGCTGCTTTGGCTAAACCAGGAGATGTGAACACCTTATGAGTGTGTGGGGTTGGTGGGAAGGTGAAGGACTTCATGAGAGGGGAAAGTGTAATAAAGCACCTGTGCCAAACTGCCTGGAGGTGGGCGGTGATGGGGGCCCAGCATTTGTCAGGGACCATGGGAGAAGAGTAGTACCAAAATGAGTGGTCGGGTGGATTTCTCCAGAAATATTCAGCAGGATGAATGTAGGAGCAGAGAACGCTGGGCTGAATCTAGGATTCGTTTTTTCCAGGTAAATCTAAGGGAAGGAAAAGGGGGCAAAGGGATTAAGAGTTTCCGTAAGACATGAAATAATGGCTCATGGAATATAAAGAAGGGAGTTGGAGGGGTGCCTCGGTGGCTCAGTCGGTTAGGCGTCAGGCTTTGGCTCAGGTCATAATCTCACCGTTCGTGAGTTCAAGCCCTGTGTCAGGCTCTGTGTTGACAGCTCCGAGCCTGGAGCCTGCCTCAGATTCTGTGTCTCCCTCTGCCTCTGCCTCTTCCCCACTCATGATCTGTCTCTGTCTCTCAAATATAAACAAACATTAAAAGGAAACCTTTTAAAAATAATAATAATAATAATAAAAGAAGGGAGTGGAGACAGAAAGGGCTAATATATTGGGAGAAATGAAGCCAAAGGTCTGGAGGTCTCAAAGGGTTAAAAACAGATGCTGAGAGACTGGTGGAAGAAAAGTGTGGGAAGATACAGGTGATTGTTGATAGAGAATAGACTATGAGAACTTTGCTTCCAGGTAATGGTGAGTTAAGTTAATTAGGCTATCTTGCATGCTGAAAACAACAAAGAATTCTGGCTAAAATACCAAAAAATTTTCTTAAAAGTGACAAGAGCTGACAAGATTGTAAGGAATTACTGGGCCAACATTTAAGCAGAAAAAGAGGCCAGAGAGGTAAGTGAGTACAGAATCTGCTTTTGTTCTTTTTTTTTTTTTTTAATATTTTTTTAAACGTTTATTCATTCTTGAGAGACAGAGCATGAGTGGGGGGGGGGGGGGGGTGCAGAGAGAGAGAGGAAGACACGGAATCCGAAGCAGGCTCCAGGCTCGGAGCTGTCAGCACAGAGCCCAATGTGGGGCTAGAACCACAAACCGTGAGATCATGACCTAAGCCGAAGTCGTACACTCAACCAACTGAGCCACCCAGGTGCCCCAAGAATCTGCTTTTGTTCTGAGGGAATTTCACACTTTAGCAAATCTGAACTTTTGTTTTGTCTACGAAAATTGAAGTCAAAGACCGGCACAAAGTGTAGTGTCTAATAGGAAGCTTTCCTCACTATAAGCTGGGCTTCCTAAGGAGCCTGAAAGCAGGATGAGCTAAAATAAACCAACTCTTACATGGGCATATAGCTCAGATGTGTACCATTGGGGTGATTCAGGGAAACTCAAGTCTTGATTTGGGATTAAAGGTGGGTTCTAGACTAAGGTTATGAGACACATATTTCTATAAATTATTTTTCAAGTATGATGGCTAGCACAGTGTCAAAGATAACTATAGCATGGAAATAAGAGAACACGAGCAACCCATAGGTCGCTTCAGATACTGTTGTTATCAGACACAGATTATTTAAAAACTATGCTTAATCTGTTTAAAGAAATAAAAAATTAGCTTAAAAATATCTGCAGGGAATCAAACTTATTGGGAAATCAAACAGAATTACTCAAATCGAAACATACAATAATCAAAATGGATAACGATCTGTTTGCTCAAAACAGAGAATAATCAAAATACAGAATAATCTGCCTTCTGAGGTAGAGCAGTTACTAGTGGTGACCTTGTCCAGAGTATGGCCACGAGGAGGTTGTGGCTAAGGTGGAGAAGAGGAGGTCTTCAGAGGAGTTGACATGAGGCAGGCACTGACAGGCAGGGAGTGGGGTGGGCCGTTCATGTGACCTGTGAAGTCATCCAAAATTATGGCAGGACCTGGGGCAGGGGAGGGTAAGTGCCAAAGATATTACTGGATAAGAAGAAGGTTAGTAGATGACAGAGAGGAAGACAGTTAGAGTGGTCCCGCCAGATGAGATTGAAATGTCCTGGCACAAGGATTTCTAACAAGAGTGTAGAAGAAGTGATCTGGAAGTGACAGTGAGGAGTGCAGAGATGGATTTCGCCTCTCTGTCAAGAGCTGTGCAGCGTCTGACATTTTACAACAAGCCACAGCCTCATGGGTGCTGGCAGAAGACTTGAAAGTCTTGTGTCAGAGACAAGGGACAATGATTACTCGCAGCAATACCAGTAGCCAGAGGATTAGCAGTTGCATGGCTCCTTTGAGCCTCAATTCCCAAAGAGTGATGCAGAGATTCAAGGGATATATGTACATGAGGTCATGTTTCAGGAGAGGAACCCTGAGCTTAAAGGCTCCGGATCTCTTACAATGGACGGTAAGCTGGCCTGCCCTCTGCTCTGGAGAGAGACATCATCTCTATCTCCCAAGCCTGGTCACTCTACAAACACCTTGAAAAACAAGTTCAGAATGAAAGTAGTCAATGCCTCTGCTGGCAGGAGGTACTGAAATGTGAGAGACCCTTAGAGAACTGTCAACACGTCCAAGCCCCAAGTCCACTGGGTGTGAGGATGAATGGTCTTTACTTTACAGGATTCCAAGGAAGTGGTGTTCTCAGCAGCTCACAGGATTTTAGCTGGGGCTAGGAGGTGAGGGATGTTATGAACTTCTGTTGAGGAAGTTAAGAATTTATGGCGTTTGTTCCCACCCATTAAAAACAGAAGTGCTTATTGGGTCATAAAAATAAAATTTGGAACCAGGATTATGTTTGGAATGACATGATGCGATACAACACTGCCTCGCAATGTGATCCAGAAGAGATAGAGTGGGGGAGGGGCTGGCACTGGACCGGGAGCAAGAAGTGGGTGTTCCCATGGGAGCATCACTTTCCCTTCCTGGTCAGCATTTCCTCATCTGCAAAACACTTAAAGAAATCCTCAATTCCCCAGAAAACCCAAATTTCCAGCCATGATGGGGACAGAGTTTGGTTAAAAAAAAAAAAAAAAAAAAAAAAAAAAAAGATGATAAAAAAAGCAAGCGGTGATAGAGGCAGTGATAACAATGACCATGGAATAGAAGATGGACAATGTGGCTCCCAGCCTAGTGATGTGCTTCATCTGGCTTTGGAAGCCAAAAGTATCCCTGGGCAGTAAATTTGTTTGAAGTTTCTGGAGAGACTGATTGACCAACTCTGATTTCCTAATGCAGGAGTAGACATTTAGAGCCTCAAAAAGGCAGCCTGCGTCAGAGAATGAATGTGGGCTTTGGAGGCCAACAGACCTGGGCACAAATCCAGCCTCTTCCACTTACTGGCTACGAAACTAGAGTGTGCTACTATTTTGTGGCCCGCCCACACCCCTGTCTTTTGGGAGCTGCACACTCGCTTTCTGGAGACTGCCCATACCCCTGCTCTATCCACGTGGTCCTGTGGGAAGTTGCACAACTCACAAGATCCTATCCCACAGTTGATTGGTTGAGGGGTGGGTCTCTAGGCCAAGCTGAACCAATCAGAGTCCTTCCCTAGGATTTCTGAAACCCGAACTGAGGCTTGGAGTCTTTCCTTCCCTGCTGGGGAAGGCTGTGGATGACATCCATGTGAGAATGTAGGCAGAGGCACTTCCTGCCACGTGCAGATAGCTACTGTGCAGTGACAGCAGAGGTGGAGAGAGAGGTCTGATGGTATCTGAGCCCCTGCCTCTAGTTGCTCTGGGCCCTGGCTGCTTCTTGCCTTTCCCATGCACGCTTTGCTTCTTAAACGCTGCTGCATTTGGGGAACCGTTGAGTCTCTTATGTAAGGTTGGCCAAGTTGGCTTTAATCATTTGCAACCCGAAGAAGTCTGACTCACTTGGGAGTCCTGGGCAAGGGACCTCACAATTCCTCAGCTTCCTGGTTTATAAAATGGTAACAATTGGGATAAAATCTGTAGCATAGCTGCAGGGGTAGCTGAGCAGATTAACTGACATAATTTATGAGAACACCTGGCACCGTGCCTTGCCAGTAGGAGGACTCAAGAAATATTATTTTCTTTCCTTTTTGGCCTTATGGGCATCTAGGATGCTACTTTTTTTTTTTTTTTTTAATATATGAAATTTACTGTCAAATTGGTTTCCATACAACACCCAGTGCTCATCCCAAAAGGTTAGGATGCTACTTTTTAAGAGAACGTGTATGGAGCCCTTGCTCTGAGCTAGACAATGAACGCGTTACCTCATTTAGCCTCCCGGTGATCCTGAGAGGTAGCTACTGTTTATCCCCATTTCCCAGGCAAGGAAACAACCGTGAAGGGAGTGGATAGGCGCTGTGTGCTGTTCACTGGAGTTGAGGACTTCACAAGCCCCACTCAAACCTTGCATTGTCTGAAACTCAGAGGAGGTAGGTTTGGACAAGTGAGATACGATTGTAAGGGTAGGGGTAAATGTTGAACATTTACTGACTTGACAAGAAGTTTAGGTTGGAAACAGAGAGAGTTCCAAGAAGACTTCGTTGAGGTAACCATGAACAGCTGTAGAGGGTTATTAAGGGCAGCTGGAGCAGGCAGGGCCCCCACCTTTTTTTTTGTTTTTGTTTTTAACGTTTCTTTATTTATTTTGAGAGAAAGAGAGGGAGCGAGTGCCAGCAGGGGGAGGGGCGGAGAGAAAGGGAGAGATAATCCCAAGCAGGCTTCCTGTCAGTGGTCAGCACAGAGCCTGACGTGGGGCTCGATCTCACGCACCATGAGATCATGGCCTGAGCCAAAATCAAGAGCCAGACGCTTAACCCACTGAGCCACCCGGGTGCCCCAGGGCCCATACCTTTTGAGCTTCACATCCTGGAGGAGACATTCCCTCCGTCACCTGATGTAAGCCCTAGCTCTCCCTGCAGAGCACAGCGGGTTCTTAGGAGTGCTGTCCACAGCGGGCAGGCAGGCAGGGCCTACATGCACTTCCCCTTCATGCTTAGACGCTGTCTTAGGCCTTAAGGGACAGTCACTGAGCTTGGGTACAAGACGGGTGGGGTGGGGAGGCAGGGAGGAGACTGGAGCAAGTTCCTAGGGAAGGTGAGGAGCCGACCAGGGTGGCAGTCGGGGGTGGGGGTGGGGGTGGGATGAGAGCTGTTTTAAAGATCTGTCTGGATTTGGTGACCAACTGGACACAGGAGGTGAAAGAAAGGAAGAATTACTGGGGTTGAGATGAGGATGTTTCCTTGAAAGACTGAGGAGGATGAATGAATTTTTCTACTGTTAAAAAAAAAGAAAAAGAGGGGTGCTTGGGTGGCTCAGTCAGTTAAGTGGTTAAGCGTCCGACTTTGGCTCAGGTCATGATCTTGCGGTTCATGAGTTCGAGCCCCATGTTGGGCTCTGTGCTGACAGTGCAGAGTCCTGTGTCTCCCTTTCTCTGCCCACCTCCCCGCTCCCCAAATAAAATAAACATTAAAAATTAAAAAAAAAAAAAAAAAGGAAAGAAGAAACAAAATATCAAAACAAAATAGCAGTTACGGGCATGGTTAAGAAATAATTGTCATGTCTGACTTTGGCGGCATCCTGTGCCTCCGTTTCTTGTACGTGTCATTTGTCACATCATCTGCATCCACTGCTGGTTCTCCCTGGATGCTGTGTAGTCTCTGCAGACCCCAAGGAATGAAGCAAAATGGCCTTGACTTTTCAGCAGTCTGGTCTGGGGGCTGGGTGGTAGAAACAGTGGAGTCTGGCAGTAGGAGAGCGGAGTCCTGGGTCTCTGGCCTAGAGGCACGAGTAGCTGGCTGTGTGAACACACACACTTCACTGCTTCTCTCTGACCTGTGCAAGACCAACTTCAGTCTTCCTGGGGGCTGCCTCTGGCTTGCTGAGTAGGTGGGGGGGTTCCACCTTACCCCTCTTCCACAGGGCTTCCCCTTCTGATACCCTGGGGTCTGGAAATAACATTTCTTCCTCCCATCCTCCCTCTCTCCTTCACGCCCTTCCCTTCCCTTCCCTTCCCTTCCCTTCCTTTCCTCCTCCTTCTTCCTTTCTCCCTCCCTCCTTTCCTTCCTTCCTTCCTTCCTTCCTCCCTCCCTCCCTCCCCTCCCTCCCTCCTTTCCTTCCTTCCTTCCTTCCTTCCTTCCTTCCTTCCTTCTTTCCTTCCTTCTTTCCTTCCTTCCTTCCTCCCTCCTTTCCTTCCTTCCTTCCTTCCTCCCTCTCCTTCCTTCCTTCCTTCCTTCCTTCCTTCCTTCCTTCCTTCCCAAGTTTCTTTCAAACAGCGGATGAGACTATATACTTAAAAGTTCTTCCAGTGCTCACATTTATGGATTCTCTGACCATGTCAGGGCCTTGAGGGACTATAGCAAGAACTACATGACTTTACCGTGTCCTAAATTGGGGTGCTCCTCAGGACCCTGCTTTCCTCGTGTGAGTTCAGAGCCCCCGTGCAAGTGCAGGTGGACATCGGCGCAGATAGGACCCGGATGCGTTGACCTAGGCAGGCCCAGGGTTTGCACCTGCATCTGGTAACCATTACCTCAGCTCGCAGGGCTACGCGCTCACTGGGAAGCATCCGCCTGCTGCTAGAAAAGACTCGATTTCGCTTTCAGCATAATAATTTAGACATCATAAGGTTTAGGGTTACCTGAAGGAGTAAAAGGGGAGGAATGTCATCTGAAATCGAGATTCTAATCATCTCTGGTGGGTTTTTGATGTGCTGGTTGGAGCCTGGCTGTTGGCCCAGCCAAAGCCCCAGGGGCAGGGCCTGCCCAGAGGCACATGATGGGGAAAGCTGCAAGGGGCTGTTACTTGGGCTATGGCTGGATTTTGGAGAAACGGTTCCCTCCAGAGATGGGGGGTGCCACTCACTCGTCTCTCACAGGTGGTTCAGCCATCCTTCCTGCCCAGTCTGCTGACCCTGCCCCCGAAACCCCATCCCTGGGTCTTGCACACTTTGGCTTCCTTACTCCGTGGGTGTGATGAACTCTCTGCCTGGGTACCACCCCCTCCACAGTTGGCAGCACATGTCCTCTGCCACCTTCCTCCCTGGGCTGACCCTCCCTGGCCTGTGGCCCCGAATGTGGCCCTCTCCTGCTCTGCTTGGCCCCACCTTCCCTGCCTTTGCCTGACTTCCACTGACAATAAAACCACAGGGTCACAGAGTACCTCGTGCCTATTAACTCACATGGGTGAATGGGTTGGAGATGAAGCCATTCGAGATCACGAACTCCAAAGCATCTGTCGCGACAACTCCACAGATCCGTAGCTCAGAGCATGCTTCTCCTCTGTTAAAATAAACCCCCCAGAAATTGCCCCTTAACTTCTCCCCACTTTCTGATGAATTAAATACACACGTCTCGGTTTCGAATTCCAGACCCTTTGCAATCTGGTCCCAATCTACTTTGCTATCCTTTTCCCTCCTCCACTGTTACATGTGCCTTTTTGCTTCCACAGCTTTGCTCTGAGACCCCTGGCAGATCCCTGAATAGGCCCCGAACCCCTGCCCCTTGCCATCCTTCCCCCTGCTGCTGCTGAGTGGCCACCCTCCCAGTCAAGGAGGGCGCCGAGGAGCTAAGGCTCCAGGAGGCTTCTGGGTGCCTCACCAGTGCTTGTGGCTCATCCTATCTCCCCCCTAGTCTGCATCCTGCAGGACAGGGACAGCGTCTGTGTCCTCACCACGACACCTGATACGGAGAAGGGAGAGCCTGAGATTATCAACTGAAGGGAAGCAGGAGGGGAGACAGCAGGTCTGGCCTTAGAGTGGTGGGAGAAAGAGGCCAAGAATAGGATGAAGTTTCGGGAGACCCTGAGGGGTCTCTGGGGCCCCCCAGCCTGTGGTTGTCTGTATTCCATGACATGTACCATCAGTAGAGCATTAAAGCCACAGTTTCCAAACCCACTGCCGCCACAGACACGGTCATTATTAAATTTTCTCCCTCACAGACCATAGGTTTTGACATATTTTATCTGCCAAATGAACTGCTTTTATTTACTAATATATTTTCTTAAAAAAATTTTTTTAACGCTTATTTATTTTGAGACACACACACACACACACGCGTGCGCACACACACACAGAGTGTGAGTGGGGGAAGGGCAGATAGAGGAGGACACACAGAAGCCGAAGCAGGCTCCAGGCTCTAAGCTGTCAGCACAGAGCCCGACACGGAGCTCGAACTCACAGACTGTGAGAACATGACCTGAGCTGAAGTTGGACGCTTAACTGACTGAGCCACCCGGGGGGGGGTCCTACTAATATATTTTCTAATCAGAGACCCATGTAGCTGCCACTTAGAGCTTCAGATCAGATGAGCTGACCAGAGACCGTATGAGGCACTCACATCCAGAGCAGAAGAACTCCATACTTTCAGTTTACCTGTCTGACTTTATCACAAACATACGCTAGCTTCGTAGCTTCAGAAATAATGAAATGAAGGGCCCCATCACCGCCTTCCTGAAAGCTTACTTATAAATGTCTGGTTTAAAGTTCCTTGTTGGGGGGGGCGGTGCGGCACCTGGGTGGCTCAGTCGGTTAAGTGTCCAACTCTTGATTTCGGCTCAGGTCATGATCTCATGGGTTCGTGAGATCGAGCCTCGCATCGGGCTCTGTGCTGATAGCTCGGAGCCTGCTTGGGATTCTCTCTCTTCCTCTCTCTTTGCCCCTACAGCACCTCTCTCTCAAAATAAATAAATCAACATTAAAAAATGTTAAAGTCCCTTGTTTTCTGTTACAATGCAAATTCCCTGGTTGGAGTAATAATTTAACATTATTACCTGCACCTTAGTGAATGGGTTTTTTGGGGTCTTACCAAGAGCAGGTTTTGCTAGGGGAAGTGTGTGAGTGGAAGGAGCCCTCAGGGGAGAGGACAATGTGGGGAGACTGGGAAGCCCAGGAAGACAAGTATTTGGAGGTGTTTCCTCGTATCCCTTGTTGCCTTGACTGGTTCTATACACTCAAACCTTGGTATGAAGGGATTCTGAAGCGAGAGAGTAGCAGGCTCTGTTGGTCACGCCCAGCAGCCATCTTCCCTTCCTGCTACAGAACCCCAGTTCTACTCAAGAATGGGGTGTGGGTGTGTAAGCTAGCTCTGGCTGAGCTCACATCCCATTTCTCCCTGATGAGGAGAAGAGAAACTTCCTTCTTCCTTCCAGCCTGCCTCACGCGTTGTAGTGTGAAGACGTCATATTTGGATTGTGACAGCCATCTGTTCCAAGAAAAGCCAAGAGACTTACACAGAAAAGCCTTGATATCACTGAAGGGCTGAAAGAACTCAGATAGGAGTCACCCACCTCTAGACTTTTTGTTAGGAGAGATTATGAACCCTATAATTTAAGCAACCGTGGTCAGATTTTGTTCCTTGGACCATCCTAAGGCTTATAAAGGCGTTATGGTGAGTACAGGCCTCACAGAAGGGCCCGGCAGGGTGGCAGAGAGAAAGCCTCTGGCCTGATGATTCTGAAGGCAACCCAGAGTGGGCAGGGCTGGGCCCTCCAGCGGGGAGAGAGGCCTGGGGCTCTGCGCCTGGCTCTTGGTCTACAGAGCAGAGCCCAAGTGCATCTAGCCCAATCTTGCTCACCCAGCCCTACTCCCATTGTGTTCCTATCAGGCTCCTTGAATGGAGCATGGATGGTCTTTTTCATCACGATCTCATACCTTCCACCACTGCTACAGGCCTATTATTTGAAATGGCTTTCATTCTTGTCTAGAATTTCCTGTCTCCTGTCCTGCATCTTCAGATTCTACCCATTTCTCCTGTCAGCCCAGATTCCCCTTCCCTAACCCCTGCCGTCTCACATCAGTGCTCTCTGGACCCATGGGTGTCTTGGGTGGTAATGAAAGCTGAATTTCCATTTGGTTGCATCTGTAGGAGATATGGTTGAGGTCTTGCCCATAGCCCCTGGCACTGACCATTCTTATACACTGGTGTTGGCCTGCTGCAGCCCCTGTGGCCAGTTTGTCTGGAAATGCTGGGGCATTTACACTCTAAGGAGCAGCCCTCCATTGTTGCCAGTGGTATATAAATTCCCCAGTTCCTTTGTCCTTCATATGCAACTTTGAGGTGTATCCTACTCAGACTCTCAGAGGTGCCAGTGGCATTGAGCCTCAGATGCCCTCAGTGGTAACCTGCTCATTACTACACTCCAAATTGGCCTCCTTTCCTTCCCTGTCTCACTTCCCTACTCTCTTGCCAAAGCTTCCTAGAATTATCTCCCAAGTAAAGCACTTGCACCGAAATCCTTGTCTCAGGGTCTGTTTTTAGGAGGATCTAGTCCAAGGAATATCTTTTTTCTCATTGCCCATAGAACCAAAACCCAAATCCTTTGCCTGCCACATCTCAACTCCAGCCGGATAGTTTGGGTCCTTTTGCAAGAGTAAACTGGCTAAAAATCTTTTGGTCCCGGCCTCCAGCCTGATAATTAGTGCTGGCTCCCACTTGACCCGAACCTGGCGTATGAATGTGAAAATCTTTGCCTCACTTTGACCATCAACTTCTGCCAGACAGGGTCCAAATCCCTAATTCTCTGTGCTCCCTGGAAGCACCTGCTCAATCAGAACAGATTAAGGTCCAGAAAATTCCTGTCGGTGACTCAGCATCCTCTTGACAAAGAAGAGATGGGGCAAAGCTGATTTCGAGGGGAGGCGGACTCCAGAGAATGAAGACCAGAATTGAGCAGGAAGGTGGGGTGGGGGAAGGAAGAAACAGAAAAATGTGCAAGTCATAAAGCAGCAGGGAGCCCTGCAAGCCATTAGATAATTAACCAAAGTGAAAAATCAGAAAGCTAGCTTTGGCTGTCATTACAGGGTTGCAGCTGCTTTTGGAGTTTGATTGAATAAAGTATTTTTATTAACTTCACATTTTGCCTCTAATTTCCCCCCTGTTCTTTCTCATCCTGGGCCCCTCGAGTTCCTTGACTCCCAGACTTGGTGATAGGCAGTGGCAGGAGCCGCCCTCCTGCTGGCCCTGCACCCCCGCCCTCCCCCCTCCCCCCCCAATTCCGCCTTCCTCTCCCCTCCCCCCGGCCCCCTTAGCCCTGGCTCTGGTTCCACTTTCTCCCTGCTCTGAATACCCACATCCACACCTCTTTCTATCTTTGCTCCCCTTGGGGCTACAGAGAAGTCTGAAGGCAACTCCCGGAATGGGACCATTCCCCAACCAAACTGACTGTGTTTGGAACCCTCCAGACCCTGGCCCCTGGCCCAGGCAGTGAGGGTGTATGTGGGGATGTCCTGTGGGCAGAGTGGGTAGGCCGGGAGCCCGGTTCTTCAGTCTCTACACTGTCAACTTCAGCCTTGTTTCACAGGGGCTCAGTTTCTTCATCCGTAGCCTGGGATGGCGAACACCCAGTGTGTGGAAAGTAAAGGAACAAGAAATGAAAGGTAATGAGTATTTCCCGCATGCCAGGCTCTTCTGCGTGCTTCACTAAGTTTGCTTCTCGCCACAGGGCTGTAAGGTAGGCACCGGTCGAAGAGGGAAAGGATGTAGACCCAAAGAGATCAGAAGACGTGGAAGTTTGCAGAACCACCCCAGCCCTCCTGTTTCTAAAATCTGCCCATCGGTAGTAATCGGGAAATACTGTAACCCCACTCCCCGATCCCCGCTGCCTTAGTTCAGACCACCTTAGTTCTCCCTCGTCCACCTTTGCCACCCTAGTTATTTTCCCCCAAACATCCTGGTGTGGATGTTCCTCTGCCTCAAATCCCTTAAAGCCTCTCTGTTGTCCAAGAACTAAAGTCCAAATAAGGCCCTCGTGGTCTCGCCTCCCTGCCTGCCTTACTAGAAGCCTCTCAGTCAGCTTACAATTTCCGCAACAGGCCTCCAGTGGGCCTCCTTTCTGTGTGCATCTGTGAGGATACAGATACTTGGGTGAGGGCCCCCGCCTGTACCTCTCTCTCCTCTGCCCCGGGGACTCTCTTTGCCTTCAATGCTGAGAGCGACGTCAGCTCCTGTGGAAGCTGCTCCTTCCTCCTTGGGGCAAGCTCCTCCCGCCGTGCTCCCCAGAGCAGGTCTGTGGTTGCCTTGTCTACACTGCCTGCCTGGCAGACACAGCTCTGTGGAAGCGAGACCCCTTCTCGCTGAGCCAGCACGGCATACGCTTTCTGCTGTGGACACAGTGGAACACACAGCCACTTCTCTGGGGAAAGTGGCTGCAGGTTGGGTTGCTCGGAAAGCAGACTCTCAGAAGGGGTTTGTGAAAGCAAGGAGCGCTCTGGGTGCTTGGGGTGAGAGCTAGGGAGCAGGTGTGGGCCGAGGGAGACCAGAAGCCTCCGTGACAGCCTGGGCAGACCGCACGGGGGGGTTCTGCAGCAAGTGGGGCCCAGTCGGAGCCGACCTGCTTTGTACCCTGGATTGATCAGTCCTGGATGCGGGCTGCTGGGAAAGGGCAGACCTCGACAAGGCAGCTCTCTGCAGCTGAGCTCTAGGGGCTGACAGCTGGTGGCTCCCAGCAGCTGCAGAGGTGAGGCCTTCCTCGAAGGGGGATTGGGATGGTACATGACAGTGTCCACCACGGAAGGGCCCCAGCACCCCCAGGAGCATGAACCACCTCTCCTCTATTCCTCCATACGACGCGCACGCTTGGCTTCAAGCATCTATGGCATGGCGTGTTCGGCCTCCCAGCCCTTGCCAGGACACAGAGTGTGATGACACGGTGACAGGAATATCTCCGGCACCGAGCACCGGAGAGGGTCCTCTGGGGCACACGTCGTCGATCCAGGTGCCTTCAGTCCTACAGTGTGTGCAGAGCACCTGCCCTCCCGGAGCCCCTGAGCGAGCGCTCCGCTCTACCCACGGGCCCAGCTCCTTCTCCAGGGTCCTGACCAGTGCCAGGTGGACCGCTCTCCACCCAGCCCTTGGGGCATTCACATTTTGCCTGCCCATGTTGTGGCCTGCGATCCTGCAATTTCAAAGTGACTGTCCTTTCTGGGCTCCTCTGCTGTGTCTCTGATCCCCGGGAACCCCTCCTGGGTTCCAGGAATGATATAAAGACAGGGCTGTGGGGGTTGCTATGGGTACTCCGGCTGGGTGGCACCAGGCAATGGGGGGCTGGGCTGGTATTGAGGGCGCGAGAGGCTTGGCCTTCATCAGAGTTTCCCTCTGCAGGGAATACGCCACAGACAGAGATGCATTGTTTCGGTTGGGGTTGGGAAGGGGTCAGATGTGAGGCAGAGGGTCCCTCGGCCAGTGCCAGGGAGGAGCTGGGGCTGACTACCACGTGGCGTGCATTCAGCCCCGAGAACAGACAGCGGGAGCCCAGGCGGTGCCGGTCACTCAGGCCAACGTCCAGAGAGGCCCTGGTCCCTGTGGGGAAGCCGTGGACATGCGCATGGTGACACGCATGCCCTAGGTCACGGGGAGCCCGGATTGAGTGCTCCCTGCATCCCGGCAAAGCCGTGGGTGGGAGTCCCTGGCCAAAACCTCAAAGCCTCTCCAGCTTTCTGTTTCCTCTGTTTCCCACCTGGCTGTTGTGCAAGGGTTAGTCATGCACTTGAGGGGTTCCTGAGGTCCGTGGCCATGGTGCCTGAGCCCCAGTCTGGGACCCACGGCCTGACAAAGACAAATATGATTTAATTAGAGGCCATGCCGAAAAATCAGGGGCTGAAGCTAACATATCCATGTGGTGTTAATTGAGGAAAAACATGAAGCCCTCTATTCTTTCCCTGAGAGCCTTACAGGCATTAGGGTGCCTCCCCGGCCCAGTTCGTTAAACCCCCAGGGACCTGGATGGGCCGAGTTAGGGAAGAATTGTGGCATGAGGTGGGGTGGGGGGAGACGGGAAGAGTTCTTTTTCATATCAGGTTTCTCTTGGATTTTTCTGAACGAGCTGGAGCCTCTCTGGACCCTTTTCAGAGCAAGGTTTATAAAAGCCTAAGATAAAAAAAAAAACAACAAAGGATTATAAAGTAAACCAATTACGTTGACCTAGTTATAAAAACTGTGCTAGAACAATACGTGTGGGTCATTATCACGTGTTAGACAAGGGAGATCTAGCAGCAGGTCCTGGTGACGCCATTTTGGAGACGTGAGGCATATGAACATTCTTTGAGGTAACCCTGAGAACAGTCATGGGGAAGTTTGCTACAGCTGACAGGGTCCCGGGTGCCATCAACCGTGCTTGAGGCCCACGCTTGCGATGGAAGGAAATGCTAACACTCCAGGCAGAGGTGGGGGAGAAGGAAGCCCAGGCTAAGGGCCCCTGCCCTGGTCCCTCGTGCATTTGTCACTAGCTGGGGACTGAACAGGTAAGACTGCTTCTCTGAGTCTTGTTTTCTCACTTGCAAGGTGGGGATGACGACACTGACAAACTCAGAGTCGTGGGAAGGCACAGCTTCTGGGTGTTCGAGTCAGAAACCTGGGATGTCACCCTGGGTGTCCCCTAGGCTTCCTCTTCCCCATGCCCAATGCCCGCACCCCCCAAGCCCTGTCACTTCCACCCTGGCACTATCTCCACAGACTCTCTTCTGTTCCCACTGCAGCACCTCAGGACAGAGCTGGGCCCCCAGCCTTCAGTCCGCCTCCTTCAAATGCAGGCCTCTCCATGGGCCCAGAGTGGCCTGCTCACACAGGTACGACTGGGCCGCCCTCTCTTCAGACCTCCCAGGGCTCCCATGAGGTTTCAGGGTTGGGCCCAGACGCCACGGGAAGATTCTCTGCCATCTGGCCTCTACCCGCCTCCCTGCCTCCTCTGGGGCTACACAGGGGCTCTCTGCCTTCTCACCTCCAGGACCTCTGTTGGCCCAGCACAGAGCCTTCTTCTTTTCTCTTTGTTAACTCCTCCCCCCGGCTTCGTCTTAGGTGCTGCCTCCTCCGGAAGCCCTCGCTGACCCCCACCCCATGCAGTCACCCTGCCAAGTTCTCTTGTGGCATCTGTGAATACTTCTGTCATGGTCGTCGCTATTTTGTGTGCGTTCATCTGCTCTGCCTCAATACTGTGGGGGAAGGGGTGCTGACTGCTGAAAACCATGTCTCCCATGTTCCTTGTCAGTTATGGCTTCTGGTCAGGTCCCGTCGATGGGAAGCAATGGCAGGAGGTTGGGGGCAGTGGAGGGGGGAGAAGTGGGGGTATTTCTTAGTTTCTTCTGGTAGAGCCTTTGTCAGGGTCCACAGTTCCTCCATGGCCTCAGCCCCCACCTGCTGGCTCTGGTTCCTGGATGTTGCTAACTGGGTTGCCTTGCTGTCCCCTGTGGGTCTCTGTTTCCCTGACTAGATCCTGGTTCACGTAGAATGTTCACCTTTCTTGCCCCCTCCAGACTGTATATCACTCACCTTGGAGTCCTCAGCACCAGCAAGTGGATGTGGCATCCTTGTGGTGCCCCAGGCTCCTCTCTGTCCCCACGAGCATCCCGCACCCCTTCCTACATTTGTGGTTTCATCTAAATATTTTATGCTCCCTGTTTCTCTCTCTTTTCCAAGCCCACGCAAAGTCTGCCCTTCAAGGCCCCACTCAAATGCATGAAGTCCACCTTGAAGCTCAAGCCCGGCTTGTATTGGTTCTGGTGAAGTCCAGCTCCAGCAGGGAGGACCAGCAGGGAGGATCAGTCGGAAGGAACACACATTTGCTTTCGTTTTGAGGCATGGTCATCTGTTTGCCCACAGATTGTAACTCTTTTTCTTTTCTTTCTTTTCTTTTTTCAACTTTTTAATGTTTATTTTTGAGAGAGAGACCATGAGCAGGGGAGGGACCGAGAGAGAGAGGGAGACACAGAATCGGAAGCAGGCTCCAGGCTCTGAGCTGTCAGCACAGAGCCCGACACGGGGCTCGAACTCACAAACCGTGAGATATGACCTGAGCTGAAGTCGGTGCTTCCCTGAGCCACCCAGGTGCCCCTCTTTATTTATTTATTTATTTATTTATTTATTTATTTATAAGTTATTTATTTTGGTGAGAGAGTGAGAGAGTGAGAGAGAGAGAGAGAGAGAGGGAGGCAAGAGAGAGAACCCCAGGCTTACAAGCACAGAGCCTGATGTGGGCCTCCATTGCACCAACCGTGAGATCACGGCCTGAGCTGAGATCAAGAGTCAGACGCTCGAATGACTGAGCCACCCAGGCGCCCCTGGAGATTGTAACCCTTGGTGGCAAGAATAACATGATAATAAAGTTGGTAATAGCGAACGGAAGCCCAGAGAGGTTGCGTAACTTGCCCAAGGTCACACAGCTACAGAGTGGCAGAGCTGAGGCTGGGTTGGAGCTGCCTGGTTCTGAAGCCTGTGCTGCGGACACGTCCCTCCCTGGGCCTCTCCACCCTGCTGTTCCCTTAGCAGAAACCACCCTCGGGGGTGTTCAGGTTGGGGAGTTGGCTTGAGGGAGACTGAAGGGGTCTTAGTCCCCAAGGGGACTAAGGCGTCCCTGAAGGAGTCTAGTTCCTGATCACACGTCAGTTTCTCACACCGAGGGACTTGGGCACTGGACCCCTGAGGTCAGACCCACACTCCTTTTTTTTTTTTTTCTTTCTTCCTGTCAGTTCTGCGTCCCCATGAACTTGCTTCGTATCTTGTTCTCAGCTCAGAGGTTCCTCCAACCGTTTCCAACAGCTTGCTGCTTCATGTGAAACCTCATCCAGGTAATTTTCCACTTCACACTGCAAAGAATAATAGCCAGGGGGCTCTTTTTATAGGAAAAACTCGGGGCTGAGCAGACTCCACTCCTGGGCAGACAGCAGAAGGTCTGCAGGGGCAGCAGTGCCTGAAGGAGCTGGAAAACATTAACTCTGCATATAGATTTCCACTCATCCCACGCTCGCTACTACTCGCAGTGCTGAGTTTCGATATTTCCTGGCCATCTGAATCCACTTCTGTCTCTTTAATCACAGGCCCCTGTGTGTCTTGGGCCCTCCTTCCCGGCCTTTCCAGACACTGGCATGTGGTGTTCTGGAGGCTCTCCTACCCGGTTGCAGAGATTTAACTCAAAACTGTCTGCATAGAGCCTTCCGCTTACTCCTCACTGGGGACCAAGGAGGGAAGCGATATCTCTGAACGCTGGCGATGTGTCATGCACGTTGCTGGGGGCTTTTAGATCATAAATTAAAATTGCTGGGGCGCCTGGGTGGCTCCGTCAGTTAAGCGTCCCACTCTTGGTTTCGGCTCAGGTCACGATCTTGTGGTTTGTGAGTTCAAACCCCCCATCGGGCTTTTTACTGATAGAGAAGCCTGCTTGGGATTCTCTCTCTCCCTTTCTCTCTGCCCCACCCTCACCCGCTCTCTCTGTTTCTTTCCAAAATAAAGAAATAAACTTAAAAAAAAAATTAAAATTGTCATGATCTCTGTAGTAGGTTGGTTTCTCAGAAGCAGATGCTGAGATGGGGTTTGGGGCACAGATGTTTATTAGGGGTTAACACCTTGGAAAGGGGTTGGGGAGGAAGCAGGATGTGTAGAGGAAGATGCTGAACTGTAAGGAAAATATAGTGATGTATAGCTTTGTTTCTGGAGTGGTTCATCAACATGTTTCCCATGCAACTAGGGAGAGAAAAACGTGTGTTGATAAGCAGATGACAGACAGCACCAGGCAATGGCTGGACCCCAAATGCCTGGCACCGAGCTTTGTGACTCTGGAGGCTAAGGACGGAGTCACGGAGGAGTAAGGACTACACTGATCTTTAAAACGCGCCTGGGATTTATCTAGATGGAGGAGTGGAAAAGGTAATGTAGGTAGCAGGTATAGTGGGATAAAGGGAATGGAAGTTGGAATTGACAGGGTCTGTGTAGGGAAGTGAGCCAGCCGGCCTGGTTGGAAGGGACCAGTAGGAGCCAAGCAAATAAAATGGAAATGGGGAATATAAAATTCAGCCTCATTCGATTCCGTTCCACAAGCTTCTCTTGAGTACCTACTGTATGCCAAAGCAGCTGTGGGGCCAGACGGGCCCAGAATGAATAAGGAAGGCTCTCTCCCTCACTTGGCTGATGAGGCCTCAGCCATCAGCCTGTCTCCCGTGTTTCGCACCTGGAGCCAGGAGGCCAGGCCAGCAGTGGACGTGCCCTGCCTGCAGGGCCACTGTAAGAAGGCTGGTGAGGTCAGCCCTGCCTGAGTCTAACCCCCTTGCCCTGGGGTTGGGCCAGACATCGGAGCCTTCTTCTCCTTCGTCTCCTTCGGGCAAGGGGCTCTGGCAGGAGATGAGGGAGGAGGGCTTCTCTTTCCTGCCGGGGGAGGGAGAGGGGCCACTAGTGCCCTCTGGGTCCCCCCTGGCTGAAAGCAGGCCTCCCTCCTGCGAGGTGCCCTCAGGGTAAGGCCTGGCTGGGGTGTGGGGGCAGCCAAGGCGGTGGGAGAGCGGGTATTGTGGAAAAGGCCCTCTCCTATGGCTTCTAGGTGGTGGGAGTTTGCTTACCTGTAAAACAACAACAAAAATAAACAAAAAGCAAACAACATCTTGATTCCACTTAAGGGCTGCCAGCTTTTTCTTTCGCCCAGTGAGAACACCAGGAGAGAAACACCACTGTTATGAACTGAGTTGTGTTTCCTACAAAAATATGATGAAGTCGGGGCACCTGGGTGGCTCGGTCGGTCGAGTGACTCTTGATTTTGGCTCAGGTCATGATCCCAGGGTCATGGGATCGAGGCCCACGTTGGGGCTCCACACTGAGCATGGAGTCTGCTTAAGATTCTCTATCTTTCTGTCTCTCCTTCTGCCCCTCTCTCTTTCTCTCTCTCTCTCTCTCAAATAAAAAAAAAAAGGAAAAAATATGTTGAAGTCTTGACCCCTGATACCCGTCAGTCCAACTTTTATTTGGAAATAGTGTTGTTGCAGATCTAATTGCATACGGTGAGGTCATGCTGGAGGAGAATGGGCCCCTAATCCAGTATGACTGGTGCCCTTATAAAAAGGGGAAATGCGGACACAGAGGAAAGGTGAAGACAAAGACACTGTGGGGGAAGGACGGGTGAACAGAGGCACAGAGACAGCTGCAAGCCGAGGAAAGCCAAGGATTGCCAGCCCCCACCAGAAGCTGGGAAGCGGCAAGGAGTCTCAGAGGGAGTGGGGCTCTGCTGGCACCTTGATTTTGGACCCCTAGCCTCCAGAACTGTGAGACAATCAATTTCGCTGGTTTTAAGCCACACGGTTTGTGGACCTTTGTGATGGCAGCTTCAGGAAACAAACACACCCACGTTTCAGGATATTCTAACCCCCAGGCAATTTCAGTTGAATGTGTCTAACAATTTGAGTTGAATGTGTCTAGCTTTATGCAAAATCTACTCGGAGGGTAGAGTTCTCTCTTTTTATCTTGGACCAATGATGGACCTAGACTAGTCCCCATCCTGGACTGGTGCTTGGGGGCTGCTGCTGTGCAAAGAAAATGGGTGAGGGTGGCGGCCACTGTGGTCCTGGGGACTCTTGCCCCTCTTCTGGCCTCCATATCCTTGGAAGTTGCACTGTGAACTCTCCTTGGTCCCTTCTGCCTGAGGCTGGGTGATCTGCCCTTACAGATAGCTGTCTGGAGGCTCAGATGTCTGTGGAATGTTCCTTAGTTACTTAGTGGCCTGGAAAGTGCACATCCAAAACTATGGGATGTCCCCACACCTGGGAGTGGGAAACTGGATGAACTGGGGTCAGCAACGAATAGTGCTTATATTCATAGGATACTCAGAGGACACAGAGGATATTGTACAGGCTGAGATGATGACCACCCTGTCTTCCAGGGCCCAGGGAAGGTTACCATTTTGGGGCAGGATGGAAGAATAGGCTTTACGATTGGGTGGTAGAATGTGCACCTGAGAAGCATTCAAACTGGTGGCCCATTGGCACATTTGTGTCGATGTCACTGTGGCCTGTGCAATTTTAAGCTTTTAGAGCTGCACTTCTGAAAGTGTGTTCTGTGGAACGTGGGTTCATTGTGATATTAATAGCAATTAAGTGAAACAATGGTTTAGTGGTAAAATATTCCTGAGAAATATTGGGTTGCACAGCCTTGTACAGATTCCTCTCCTGCGGGACATCTCAGGGCCTCCACCATGCTGAAGGACATTGGGCACTGTTAGCACACAGCGTTTCCCAAATTCAACTGGCAGTGGAACTTTCTCCCTCTTATACATGGTGTATCCCCTGAGCTTATTTTCTGAAGAATACCCTTGGCACCCACTCTTCTAGAAACAAGGATTCTGCATTTCTCTGTGCAGTACCTAGCAGAATGCCTTGGGCAAGTTCATACTTCACCTTGGTGGCCAGGTGATGTCAATGATGGTGATGATGGTAAAAATGAGGATAGTGGTCATGGTTCTGGTGGTGACATTCATGTTAAGGACATTGGTAATGAGGGTGGGTAGTTTGGTGTAGATTTAGTAATCCCCCGAGGAGAAAGAACTCCCAACTCAGACCTATTTATTGATGATACTATTAGGCTTTACGGAGTTAATGACCTGGGCTAGGAGCAAGGAGATGGTCCCTAAAAAGACCAGGAATGTGCAAGTGAGGGATGTCAGTGGGCCCAGAGCTAATAAAGCCCCTAGTAACATGGGATACCCACTGAGGGTGTATACTTTTGTTTCCTGGAGCCTCTATGGACGTGAATGTAATACAAATATGTGATTTTTGTGACCACAGGATCCTTAGTACGGTGAGTAAGTGGGGAATCCTGTGAAGACTTGTGACCCCACTAAGCAATGACGCTGAAACATGTGTGTTTGCTTCTTCTAGGTTGTATCTCTTTGGAATGGTCTGTTTGCAACCCAGTCATGCTGGAGAACGTAAGATGATTTATGACCTTCCAAAGGGCCTGAGGGGATCATGAAGGCAGCGGCGAAGTGGCTACAGGAGGTCTTGATGGTGGCGGCAGGGTTATTGGCGATGGTCATGGTGGGCCGATGGTAAGAATGGTAAAGGTGGGGACAATCCCGGTGGTGATGAGAGTGATGATGAGCATGCCAGAGGCCATGATGGTAGGGCTGCAGTAGGTGATGGTGGCAGTGATGGGGGGGTCCCGAGTTGAGATACTGGAAAGTGTCGGGGGCTTCATGGTGAGTGAGGTGCACCAGTAAGGGTCTCAGTGACTCTCTGCTTCTGCCTCCTTTCTTTATGGGCAGGTCAGCCTTGGTGAGAGGCGACCTGGCCTGATAAGAACAAGATCTTGCCTCAGGACGCATTTAGTTGTCTTCTGTGTAGAGAAGTGGTCTGTCACTTTATCCATGAATCAGCCTCATAAACTTTCCACTTTGCAATTTGCAGGTTGTCAACCCCACAAACCACTCGTGCCTGGAATACGGAGCTTGAACAAATAAATCACGCTTATTATTCACGTCAGCAGCAATGTCATCATTGTATAGGAGTCCAGACCTGGACTGACCTACCCAGGGGACACGGGTGGCCCCCCTCAATATTGTTCAAGCCTAGCACACCATGATTCAACACTGAATTTCTAGACAGAGACCCTTATATCAAAGTGACATAATTTAATAGCACGCTTCTCCCTCACCGGAGCAGGGCCTGACTGGGGGTGGTAGACATACGGCTTCCCTGGGAAAAGGGGGAATGACTCTCAGAGGCAGGTTCATGCCCTTTCCCTATGCGAAGACCACTGTTCGGTCCCCAAACTATAATTCAACCAGCCCAGCCACCGACATGGTGTTACTCTATGTAATCAGAGCACAGCTTTTCTCCCCTTTTCCTGCACATGCCCCTTCTACCCGACTGTAAGGAGGAAATACAGCTCAGTCTAGGCCTCTGTCAGGGTGGCCCCTGCCCTAACGGTGGTGAGACGGGTGATGGCGGCCTAACGGTAGATATTTAGCGCCCATGTAACACATTCTGGCAAGGGCTGCCCATTGATTCACCTCAGGCTTGCTTTGTTGTTCCTCAAGGGGAGCACTTGGTCAAGGTCTCGCCCGCCTCTGGATGTAGAGCTTTCACAGTTGTCCACAATTTTCCTGGCAGGGGTCTGAAATCATAGCAACTGTGTAGCAAAAGCCATTTTCCCTTGTTTCTTCACGTCGTCATTCAACGAGGCAAAGTGACAGTCAGGTGGCCCTTTTCCTTCTTTTCTGGAGGACATTATTCGTTTAATTTAATTTATTTATTTTGTTTCTTTCCTTTTTTTTTTTTTCCCTCCCTCCCTTTGGGAATGAAATAACATTCCAGTAACCTCTGGACAAAAATCTGAGCTGGTTAGCAGAGTGTTAAAGCAGGTTGAACATCTCATTCATAGAGATATCAGGCGTTTTCCTATGACCTTAAATGGTTGGAATGCTAATTAGCTGGGGCGTGGGGGGGTGGTGGGGAGACCACTTTTGTTTTGGGATTCTAGAAATGAAAGTCTTAGGGGGGAAATGTCTGTGGTTTAGTAAATTCAAAGTTTTAGAACACATTGGAATTAGATATTTTTGGTTTGGAAGAAAAATGTGTAATATATAGAGAATATGTTTTTGTGTCATTTGAGGCGTAATTTTGGAGGGCAGAGCTTGTGTGTGTTTGGGATTGCTGCACTAAGGCGATGCTCACTGTGGTTTCAATAATGCCACGAGGAACAGGTGACTCACGAAATACACTACATTCTGAGTGATTAAATTCCAATTTGGCTGTTGCTTTGAAATATTTCAAAACATAGTATACTGAGAGGTGAAGATGTGACAAAATGGTTTTTTTTTAAAGGTTTGGTTGTAGGACACTGTGGTTGACTCCCCAGCATCCTTTAGTCCCCAGATGCAGCCTAAGTCAGCCATGCTAATTCCCCTCCACTTGCCAGGGATTGGCTCAGCACCAGGCAGGTGTAAGCCAATTTGGGCCAATGAGATTCAGTAGGGGGCTTGCTCAGGGCTTCTGGGAAAGAGCAACCAGTTCTCCACCCACCTTTCTGGCTGTGAACAAGGAAGCACGTTGCTCCGAATGCTGTTGGCAGCCATGGTGAGACCACTGGGGGTGGGGCTGGTGTTAGGACAAAGCCAGCACAGCTGCTGACAGAGCAGAGCAGAACGTGGGTTCTGTGCCTGACTCCTGCCCCACCTCTGAACTTCCGGTTCTGTGAGACAACAGATGCCATGATTATTTAAGCGAGTCTGGGAGAGAATTTCTGTTACCTGAAGGGGAGAGCACTTGTCCACAGTTCCTGCTCTTCGGAGTTCTCGAATGTTGATTAAAGAGGTGAAAAAGCACACAGTAGTAACTGTTAAATTGTAAAGACAGATACTCTATGGCAGGAGTTGGACAAATCCTTCCTGTCGGTGTCCACATAGAACATAACTCTGGTCTTTGCCGGCCATATGGTCTCTACTCTAACTACTCAACTCTGCCATTGTAGCATAAAAGCAGCATAGGCAATAGGTATATGAATGTGCATGTCTGTGTTACAATAAAACTTTATGTAAAAGAACAGATGGTGGTCCAGGTGTGGCCTATGAGCCTTAGGTCGCTGGCCACTGCCATGGAAATTTTCAGAACGGAGACATCTGTAGGGACTGGGGTCATGGGAGGATTCCTGGAGGATGTGGGTGCCGGACATGGGTCAGCCACATTTCTGGGTGTGTACCTTTAAAGATCACGCCCTTCTCCTGTCTGACGTGATTGCGGAAAAGAAAAGCCAGAGTGCACCTGACAGTATTCCTGGAGATCAAACCAGTTCTGCAGGCTCCAATTCCCTGTCCTCAGTGGTCAGTAGTGAAAGATCAACTGATAGGGGGCCACACGCAGACAGACTCTCTGGCCAGGTGGGCCTTCTACCTGGACAGCCAGAGGTAGGTCTGGACACGTGGAAGCACACAGCAAACAGCCCGAGGAGCGTAGATGTGAGACTCTTCAAATCAGAGCGTTGAGACCACAGTGTTCAGGTACACCGTGGGTCTCCCGTGAAGTGCGATCTGGACTTTCCTGATGTCAGAGGGCTCCTGGGACTCACCTGTAGGGGGCAGAGTCTTGGGGAGCCTGGGCCATGATGCGCGCGTGCAGCTGAGAACACTGCCTGCTGAGGGTGACCCTGAGCGCAGGTAGGATTTGCATGAGAGGCAGGTAAGCACGGGCGGTGGGAACAAGGCTACAGGCGAGCAGAGACTTGGAGGGAGACCCACCGCAGCCTGTGAGGGGAAGGAGCTCTAATGGATGACAGCCCCATGGCTGAAGCTGGGACCTGTTCCCTCCCACCTTGAGACCAGAGCCTGAAGTTGAATTTGATTAAGTATCCAGGACAATAGTGCCCATCAGTCTCGACCTACAGGCAGAGTCTGGGAGCTATTCAACCAATCTGAAAAACACTGATGCGGTTGACAGGGCTTGTGGATGAGGTGGTGGGAGCAAAAATCTCCCTTTTCTAAACGGGGAGCAGGAAGTGTGCTGAGCACTCTGGTGAGCAGTGACCAGCATGGGCACAGGGAGCAGGAAGGAAGAGAGGCCCAGGGAGAGCGGGAAGGCGGTGGTTCTTTAGGACGGAGTGCTGGACCCATCCGGAAAGCATGGAGTGAGGACAGCGGGTGGCTCACCTCCTCACCCGGAGGGAAGGGGTGCAGGGAGGAGGCTGCAGTTTGCAGGGGAAGGGACCTGAAATGTAAGGACCGGTGAGAGCCGACATGCTCCCCAACCTCAAGGGTTACAATTTAGAAACTTAAAAATATTCCCTCCGTGTTTGCTTCCTTTGATGTGTACACACAAGGCATTCTAGTTGGAGAGAGGAAAAAAATAAGCCAAACTGCTGACTAACATCCTTTTGAAAAGAAATACGTACTTTGAAGAACTGCAAGGACTTGTGGAAGCTTTCAAAGGGTGTTTTCTTTTCTCATTTTTAAAAGCCCAAGGGTTTTGGTGAAATCAGTGCTGTTGTCTCAGGCTCCGGAACAGTATATGCACAGCTGGTGGCCCAGGGACACAAAGGAAACCCCCATAGAGCTTTCTTATTTCTTTTTTCTAAAACAGTTTATTGACTTATTTTCGGGGTGGGGAGGGGAGGGAGAGAGAGAATCCCAAGCAGGCTCTGTGCTCATAACACAGAGCCGGACGTGGGGCTCGAACTCACGAACCATGAGATCACGACCTGAGCTGAAATCAGGAGTTGGAGTCTTAACTGACTGAGCCACCCAGGCATCCCCATAGCTTTTTTCCTAATCCTTGTCCCCAACACTGTCGAGGGCTGGTGGGTGGCCGCTCCCCTCCGCTCGCTAATCTCAACTCTGGGGCTGGCACCTGCAGGCCTGCTCTGAGGATGCCCTTCCCTGCAGGTGCTGTGTTTGCTCCCCAATTCTGCTCCCCTGAACCCCTCAGCTGCTCCAACAACCCCACTCCGCCCTGGCTCTGCCTCAGGGGTTGGGCTTTCAGGCAAACCTTGCATTGGTTACTCTGTTTCTTTCTCCCTTTGTCTTTCTTTGTTTTTAGGAGGAGCCCTTGTTTTTATGACCCTCCTCACCACCCCCTCCACCCCTGCTCCCTGCTGTTTTTTTCAGGGGTCAAAGTTTTCATCTCCTGTTTAACTGTCCTTGTCCCCTCACTTACCTTCATTGTTCTGGGCTCTCTGTGACCTGCTTCCAACAAGGCTGGCTGCTTCTTCAAGCCTGACTCAGGCCCTCCGAGATGTGTGGCTTCCGTGTCTCTCGGGGAAGGGTTTTCTGTTGTTCTGTTTGGCTTTTCCGCTCTTCTATTTGTGTTTCGACGGGCAGGCATATGGGGTGCTTATAGACTTCTCAAGAGAGTGTACTTTTGAGATGGGAGGGCTGCTTCTGAATTTCTGGGGCTCGCTGCATGGTGAGATAGACTGTCTTGAAATACCTGCTGTCATTTCTGAGCATTTCCACACGCCCCCCTCCTCGTCAACCTGCTGTGTCTCTTCCTGCATGTGTCTCTTCCTAGGGCGGAAGGCAAATTAAAGAACCACTTCATCCACTTAATACCTTTCGCCCTCAAACTGCCGCATTCTTCTTCTCCTTCATCTCCTTCTTCTCTTCTTCCTCCTCCTCCTCCTCCTCTTCCTTCTTCTTAGATTTTTTATTTTTAGGTAATCTCCACACCCAACATGGGGTTCGAACTCACAACCCCGAGGTCAACAGTCGTGCGCTCTGACTGACTGAGCCAGTCAGGTGCCCCAAAGCTTCTTCTTTAAACTTAATAAAGAGATACCACAGAAGATCAGAACAGGGAAGAAATAAAAATTCTCAGCTGTGTCACAAACAATTCTTCACTAAGTTATTCAAATATTGCAGTTGTGTGATACAGATTAAAAACATTTATTGCTCTTAATCCTTATTACTAACCCTCTAAATCTTTGCTTTCATGATGTGGTTCCTGGACCAGCAGCATCAGCATCTCCTGGGAGCTGGTTGGAAGTGAAGATTCCTGGGTGGCTCAGAGTTGGTTAAGCGTCAGACTTCGGCTCAGGTCATGACCTCGAGGTTAGTGAGTTTAGGCTCTCTGCTGTCAGCCTGTTTCCTATCCTCTGTTTCCCTCTCTCCTGCTGCCCTGCTCATGCTCTCTCTCTCTCAAAAATAAATAAACATTTAAAAAAACAAGAAAAAAAAAAGAAGCAAGGATTCTAGTCCCACTCCCAACCTACTGAAACAATCTGCATTTTAAAAAGATCCCCAGGTGACTCCTGTGCTTATTAGCATTAAAAAAGTCCTGCTATAATCATCTTTAAAAACATTAAATGGACCATTAAACCAAAAAAAATCAACCAAGTACTTACACAATCACTTGATACAGCATGAAGTGGCCAAAATATCTCATTTTATTTTATTATTATTATTTTTAATTCTTTTAACGTTTATTTATTTTTGAGAGACAGCATGAGCAGGGGAGGGACAGAGAGAGAGGGAGACACAGAATCCGAAGCAGGCTCCAGGCTCTGAGCTGTCAGCACAGACCCAGATGCAGGGTTCCAACTCACGAACGGCGAGATCATGACCTGAGCCAAAGTGGGACGCTTAACCCACTGAGCCACCCAGGCGCCCCCAAAATATCTCATTTTAGCCTCTGCTCGCAGCGAAGCCATTAAGTTGATCTGGTCTTAGTTTCCATGTGCCAGATGGGATGACAAGAACCCCCGACCGCCCTCTGCACCTAAACGTGTCCGTGTAAGGACTTTTTTGGGTAACGATTAAGTGAAACAAAATGGGTCAGTGCACTTTGTAAAGCACCATAGAGGGTTCGCTGTTACAATGTATACACGGCCTCATTTTATTCATTTATTTTTTAACGTTTATTTATTTTTGAGACAGAGAGAGACACAGCATGAACGGGGGAGGGGCAGAGAGAGAGGGAGACACAGAATCGGAAGCAGGCTCCAGGCTCTGAGCCATCAGCCCAGAGCCTGACGCGGGGCTCGAACTCGCGGACCGTGAGATTGTGACCTGAGCTGAAGTCGGATGCTTAACCGACTGAGCCACCCAGGCGCCCCTACACGGCCTCATTTTAATTATGGGTGTCTCAGCTCTTCCTCAGCCAACATCTGCCTGATGCAGGTATGGATGGTGAGGAGTCACCACCGGTCGTGTTGCATTAGCATGGGACATATGACAACACCTCATCTGTAACTTGGATAAAAATGACTCCTGCTTTAGGGGACACCTGCCAGTTTTTTGCCTTTGACCAGCATCTGAAGGTCCTTCCTACACACTGGTGAATTTCCGCCCACATGGGTCTTGGTGAGAAGTAAGACGGTTTCAAGGTAAGAAAGCCTAAAAGGCTGACCCTTGCTTCTTCCTGCTGGGCTGCCAGCCTCTACCTCCACCTGGCCAGCCCAGGACATTGGCACACATCAGCTCAGGTGCAACTAAGCCCACCCTTTCCCCCAGGAGTTTGAATCTAGGATCTGTGGTGCAGAGACACAGGGATGGTGGAGCTCTATTCAGCAGCCACAGGTGCAGTTATGACTGTGACAGATGCAGGGACGTGTGCCCATCCAGCGATGACATTCGCTCTTCATGACTGAACTCAGGTCCTGGCTTCCCTTGGAAGCCCATTTTCTGAACATTCCCTGTAATTCTCTGAGATGCCCGATATCCTCTCGGTAAGCTGTTTTTCTGATGAAATCACCCTAGTTCGTTTCTGTCACTTGCCAGCTAGAAGCCTGAGTGATAACTCCATTCCCCTTAGTGGCTTGCTCTGAGAAAGAAGGTGACAATACATAGTAGATGGCACTTAGAAATGCCCCGTTGGTGGCACCAAGAATGAACGAGGCATCTGCTTTTGTTTCAACTTGATAGAGCCCTATTCTTTGATCACTGAATTACAAGATGTGGCTTCTACTAATTCATGGGCAGCTGGACATCTTTACATTCCCATGGAAAGGAGCCCTGCTCCCTGGATGTCCTCTCTCTGCCCTTGGTCAGAGGTCAACCCCGGGTCCTGGTCCTCCAAGGTCAGAGCTAAGATCCAGCTCACTTTTCTTTTCTTGTCAGCAAAACCAAGGGTGACAATTTCTCAGACTTCTACCAACGTTTTATCCAATTTGTCCACCAGCCATCTACCATTGACTCTCTCTCAATTTCTTTCTTGATCTATCAAGAGATGAGTTACCAGAGGCCTTCTATTATCCCCCCAAATTCAACACGAAACAAACAAACTTCATCAAAGCCATTATTTCTTGCTTTTGGTCAAAGTTAACATGAGGGGTCTCCCCAGGAAAGCGGCAGGATAAGTTATATGATTAACGTTATTCCTCGGTTAGCTCATGTCAAAATCGGTCACGAAGAGCCTTATCTCCCTTGTTCCATTTGTTTCCTTCCAGAGCCATATGCTGGTGATTACCAATCTTTGGGGAGTTGAAATACCTTGTCATTATTTCTTTGATTCCAAGGCATGCCTGCCTCCCTCCAACAAAAAAGGAAAAAGGATCAGAGTGTGTCACTTATTTATTTTTGAAAAGGAGGCAAATGAAAATTAACTTTGCGTTGAAATCTTCCGAGAGGTCAGGTTGTCCCTTGAAATGATGACATCTTAACACTGAGAAGCACTGCTTTAGAAACTCCAGATTATGTGAAAAAAACAGCTGCTTGCTTTCATTTGCCTTTCCTTTCCTTTCCTTTTTTTTTTATAATCCTGTGTCCCCAACCTTCCTTTGCAAAATGGAAAAATTTCAACCTAACACCTTCTACCTTCTGCTCTTTTTTCCCCCTTTTCCCTCTTCTTAAGAAATTTAGTTGTATACAACAACAACAAACAAACAAACAAACCCTGAACAACGCCCTGGAGAAACTCCCAAGCACATGCCCAGGGAAACATGTATCTGACAGTACTATTAGTCATCACCAACGACTGGGAGCACCAGTGTCCCTCGATGGGAAAATGGACAAACCATTGAGATATACTATTCACAGGATAGGGTGTTACACAATAGTGAAAATGAACAAAACATGGTTGTCTGCAACAGCATGGAGAAATCTTAGAGACGTAGCAGTGAGTGAGAAAAGGGGGGTTGCAAAAGACTGAAAGGTGCATGTGCCACTCCTGGGCCGAAGTATTTTGTGGTGGTGATTTTGGGGAGGCCTCATATCTAGATGGTGGTACCCCCCCCCCCCCCCAAAACAAAGCATCCTGGACTGGAGTTGCCACACACAAGACAGTTGTCCTGGAGAGCCAGCTGGACCTCCAGTGGGTTTGGCTTGAGCAGGAAGCGAACCTTTGGTGGTGTGCCAGGCGGCCGAGATTTGAAAGACTGCTTTGTTACTGTAGCGTGACTTCGCCTGCCCTGATCGCGGCAGACGCGCACCCGAAAGCCATGTGAGGGGTGAGGAAGATAGTGATGCACCCACAGCTCAGGATATGGCTACTTCTGGAGGAAACTCGTGGGTTGGGAACAGGATAGAGCACACGGGGAGATGGAAGTGTGAAGGTGATGTTCTGGTTTGTAAGCTGGGTGATGGATTCATGGGTGTGCATTTTTAAAAAATTAATTAATTAATTAATTAATTTAAAAATTTGCATCCAAGTTACTTACCATATAGCGCGACAGTGATTTCAGGGGTAGATTCCTTAGTGCCCCTTATCCATGTAGCCCATCCCCCCTCCCACAACCCCTCCAGTAACCCTGTGTTTGTTCTCCATATTTAAGAGTCTCTTATGTTTTGTCCCCCTCCCTGTTTTTATATTATTTTTGCTTCCCTTCCCTTATGTTCATCTGGTTTGTATCTTAAAGTCCTCATATGAGTGAAGTCATATGATATTTGTCTTTCTTTGACTAATTTCACTTAGCACATGGGTGTGCATTTTATAATTAGGCTTTATAATTTCTACATGTTCATGTAAATGCCAAATGTGACATGATAGGAAAGTTTTAGACACTCTAAATTAGTTTCAAAACTCAGCAGCAGTAAAGGCAGCTATGTAAATAGGTGGCTACCTTGAAATTCTCTCAATTTGTTTGAAAATTTCCATAATAAAGTGTTTGATAAAAACCCTGAATAGCCAACAGTTACATTAAGAACTTTTACAAAAGGCTACCCCAACACAACATCTATTTTGCTTTTTTTCCAGCTCTTCTATCTAGGCGTAGTGTTTTCATAGACGTGCTTGTAATGTATGTAGGATTTTATAGCTGGCTTTTTCGTTTAATGTTTTATTATCCACATTTCCCCAGAACTCACGTGTTTAGGTGCGTTCATTCATGTTTAGGGAATTCCTTCTATCCCATGCAAATATGGGTATCCCTTTCAGACCCCAATCACACTCCAAAAGCCAAAGATAGTTTTTCACTCTGTGCTCAGAATAATTAGAGCTCTAACATATACTACTTTGTCGCAAGTTTCCTTAGGAGATGCTGTGTCGATCTGCCAACTACTATTTTCTTGAGATAAAAGGAGGCTGTGTGAATTTAAGACACGGGGGGTAGTAACAGCATTTTCCCAGTTCATTGTTGTATGCAGACTATGTGTTGTTAGGTGCGGGCTAGGGAAATCTGTTACCTTCCCTTCTGGACTTCTCTCTCTTAGCCTCTGCTACTTCTGTCTCGCCACCATCTCAAAAACAGCCCCGACTTAAAAGTCTCAGCGGGTATAAACTTAGAAACTGCTTAAAAAGCCTACCTATGTTTGGAAGCATCCCTCCTTTATTTTTTCCCCGATTACAAAAGTTTTTATTCATGTTCATGGCAGATAATTGAGAAAATACATAGAAACAAAATCCACCCGTCTTTCCACCATCCAGAACTAGACTACTGCTGGTGTTTTAGTCTTTTAAAGAAATGTACTTTTTCAACAGTCTTTCTGCCTGAAGGCGAAGCGTTAAAAATACAACGCTTCTACTTGTTTAGCTTCTACCAGGAGCCTGCAAGGCCGTAGCCCAGATGAAATTAACACCAGTGCCGTATGGTCCGTCACTTTTTATCCAGGCGGTAGCTGTAACAAGAAGGCTTCCCCGTCATCATTAAGATATGATTTAATATGTCGTCAAGTATATAAAAGGCTCCTCCACTCAGAATAGCAAACAGCTGTTCACCATCTCCAGTGAGCCTGGAGCCAGAGGAAGGAGGCTGAGCGGTTGGGGCTCCCGGCAGCTTCTGGTCCTGCACGGGGAGGGCAGGCAGTTCCTAGAGGGTGGGGGCAGAGACTTATTCCCTGTAGCACCTGAAGTGCCCATCTACCTGGGCTTTGGGTATTTGGGCTTGACACTGTAGAACAATGACTTGCTCTCTATGTGTCTCTGTCTCTGACTTTTCGGGACAGCGTGATTGGTGGCTTATACTGGGAGGGCCAGGGGTGGGCTGGTTCTTTTAAAGTAGCCTGTGCTGTCATCTGAAGAGCTAGAGTGTGATCTCAAGTGGGATGGATTTTGTGACCTCTGCGGGTTCTGTCCACACAAATCTGACTTTGCCATTTCTGCCCTCAGCTTCCCTTCCCAGAATTCAATTCTCCTCTGTTCAGCTTCTGCGGGCTGCCCTCTTGCTCGCTAGTCCTCGCCAGCTCTCGGGAGGAGGGCTGTGTCTCTTGCTCCACCAGTTGGAGGAGTGGATAGAGCCTCTGGCTCGGAGCAGTGGGTGCCTGTTTAGTCCACCAACCTTCGGGAATGCCCGCTGTGTGTTGTCTGTGGCTCTGGGGGCTTGGGATGGGAGCAGACAGCAGAAAAATCACATAGTAAGGAACTCTGAGGCCATCTTAGCAACCCTCTTGATAAAGAAGCCAAGGCCAGGGGCACCTGGGTGGCTTGGTCGGTTAAGCGTCCGTCTTCAGCTCAGGTCATGATCTCGCGGTCCGTGAGTTTGAGCCCCGCGTTGGGCTCTGTGCTGACAGCTCAGAGCCTGGAGCCTGCTTCGGATTCTATGTCTCCCTCTTTCTGTGCTCCTCTCCCGCTCATGCTCTGTCTCTCTCTCTCTCTCTCTCTCAAAAATAAACATTAAAAAAAAAAAAAAAAGAAGCCAAGGCCAGAGTCAGCCACAAGAGTAAAAGAGAAATAAAAGAAAAGTTACTGCCCTAAGGGATTTTGCCATCTGAATCTGTATTATGTATGTCTCAGTAGGTTATACTACATACTCATTTGGAGCCGAAGGATTTAAAATTTTTTTTAAATTTTTTTTTTTTCAACGTTTTTAATTTTTTTTTTTATTTTTGGGACAGAGAGAGACAGAGCATGAACGGGGGAGGGGCAGAGAGAGAGGGAGACACAGAATCGGAAACAGGCTCCAGGCTCCGAGCCATCAGCCCAGAGACTGACGCGGGGCTCGAACTCACGGACCGCGAGATCGTGACCTGGCTGAAGTCGGACGCTTAACCGACTGCGCCACCCAGGCGCCCCTAAAATTTTTTTTAAATGTTTATTTTATGTACTTTCAGAGAGAGAGAGAGACAGAGCACGTGAGCAGGGGAGGGACAGAGAGGGAATGCCAAGCAGGTTCTGCGCAGTCAGCTGCAGAAGTCAGCACAGAGGTTAGTGCAGAGCCCAGCACAGAGCCTGACATGGGGCTCGAACTCATGAACTGCAAGATCATGACCTGAGCCGAAATCAAGAGTCTGAGGCTTAACCGACTGAGCTACGCAGGCGCTCCTAGAGCTGACAGATTTTAGAAAGCTATGAAGAGATGTAGGTAGGAACTTCACGTAAATAGAGGCCCAAAGCCATCAGAAACCCATGCTATACTGCGGTGAGAAGGCAGGTTAAGGGGATAGACACGTGTTATCAGTACCCCCATTCGTGCCCTTTGGTCCTCACCTCAATCTGCACCAACGGTATGCCCCCACTTTCTACCATAAGCACCTGCACCCGAGGGCCTGAAGGCTTTCTCTTAGCCTGCCTGCACAGACAATTCTCCTGGAAATTCCTAGGAGGTCACGTGCCCAGGGGCATCCCTCAGCCGATGATAGATGGGAGCTAGGGGAGAAATACCCCAGCTCTCCCCCTCCGAAGATGGGCGATTGAGGTGTGTCCTATAGTCTCCCCAGATTTCCTTGTGGGACAGAGCCCCTCCGTTTTTACCCAGCTGTCCCCTGCGGTAACATGGATATCCACACTCCGTTCATTGGCTCTTTTCCCTTCTGTGTCTCCCTTCTGCACTCCCTCACCAGGGTTTACTGGGACCACCTCCCAGATGAATTGAATTCTTGTTTTGGGTCAGCCTCTCAGGGAGCCCCAAACTACCTCAGGAGGTATCATCACCCACTGGCCTCGCTGAATGTTTGCCCAAGACTGTATCTTCATGGGAGACATGGTTGTTATCACCCAGGACTCAGAGCGAAAACCTACGGAAGATGGTTGGTGTGTCTGCTCTGAGCCAAAAGCAGCTGGGCGAGTGCCCACACTCCTGCGTGGAGATGACCTGGTCTTGCAAAGGGGCAGGAGTGGGTGAGTGAGAAAGCATTTACTGGGCACACGGCAGACGTCTGCCAGGCTGTGTTAGGTAGCCATCTGCATGAGCCCTGTGAGGCAGATCCTCATTTAGCCCCATTTTGCAGAGGGGAAAAGTAAGGCCGAGCAACTCGCTAAAAGCTGTCGGTAAGTGGTAGAGCTCACATTTGAATCCAGTGCTGTCCGACTCTAAATATAGTGGTTTTCCAAGCTCTCAGGCTGCAGCCTAAAGCTTACAAAGATGCCCACCAGCCACGACCCTGGACTTGGGGTGCCCTGTGGCTGGCAGTGGCATTCTCAACCGTATCCTCAGCCCATAAACCCTCCTCCTCTTCCCATTCCAAAACAAGTCCCCGCAGCAGTGACCCTGCATTCTCCCTTCGATACACACATGCCCTTTTGGGGGGCCCATTTTCCTCTCCGTTTCATGGGTCATTTGTGCAATACCCCATAGCAGGAAATGAGGATGGCTGGGGGTGAGGGGTCCCAAGCTCTCCTCAGGGAGGACCTTGGTCATCGGCCAGCCTTTGGTTGCCTCCAATTGTGCCTGTGGTGCGACCGTGGGTGTGCGGGGGGTTAACACTGGCTGGGCTGGTGGGGAGGTGGGGTCAATGGCTATTCCTGGGCTGAGCCAGCTCTCCACATGCCTCCCCTGCCATCACCTCTGCCTTGTTTTATGACACCGTCACCCGAGTCTCATTTCCCCTCAGGTTCCTTGAGGACAGGAGCTAAGTCTCTTTCACTTTTGGGCCACCAAAGAATGTGGAGCATTCCGTTAGCGACAATAGACATCTGCTGAATGAATGACATGGCTACTTTCTAGAACCAGACTCCACGAGCATGTGCTTTTTTAAGGAATAAGCTTTATTTAGGCTGCTATTAAACTTTTTTGACTATTTTTAACGAACCTGTTCAAACTATCAGAAACAGTATAATGAATACTTTTGATCATAACGAGTCCTATAACGAGTGCCCCTATGCACATCACCTAGATTTAACAAATAGCATTTCCCACATTTGACGTAGCTCCCAGAGGCCAGGTTTCGTACCTGCTCCGATTGCAATGATACTGTCTTGCGCAAGGACATCTCGTCCAGCACTTCACAGACATTGTACGCACAGGGGCAAAGCCTCAAAGTTGACTGGTCGCTTAATTCCGCACCACTTGCTGAGGGCCCAGCGTGTGTCGGGCCATGTGGAGGGCACAGAGTGACCTCATCTTTTTAGGTGAGGAAGTCGTGGTGGCCGTCCTTGAGACATTCACCCTCAGCCTGGAAAGGGAATAGACGTGTCAATACACATTGCATTATGATATGCTGCGTCTAATGCTCCAGTTTAGAGATTGACAAACCGAGAACCTGTGAAGTCTAAAGTCTCATCTCTCGTGAACATCAGCAGTTCGAAGGGGGGGAAACTGTGGCCTTGAGCTCCTGCTTTGCTGCGGCTTAGCTGTGTGATCCTTAGCAAGTCCCTGTCCAACTCTGGGCCAGTTTTGCCCCCTGTAAATTAAGGGGTCAGGCTGGAATATTTCGAAGGTCTCCCTTCAACTCTGAGTTTCTAGAACTTTTTATAGTAAAGTATTTAACCAGCCTCCTTCCTCCTTCTTACTTGCCTGTAACCTCCTCTCTGAGCCAGAGCCCGAAGGAATTTCCAGCTTTGCCTGGATTCCATGATGGGTTCTAATTCCACTCTCTGGTTACCCATGCCAGGGATAATTCTCCCAGTCAGGAATTCCTCTTATGGAGCTACCCCATGTCCCTGTTGCTGCAGTTTCCATTAATTTCCTTTGACCTGTCCTTGGGGGAAGCTCATGATTACTGATAATTCTAGTTAATCCTTTAACTAGAAAAAGGAAACTAACCATCTAATAGGCAGAATGAGGGAATGACTTGGCTTGCCATCTGCAAAATATAAACCGAAAATATTCCAGAGTGTTCTCTGGGAGGCCACAGCCATTAATGCTGAGAGCTGGCTACTGCAGGGCCTCGTCTCCCGGTGGCGGGCACGCTTCGGAGCCGAGCCAGGAGCGGGCACAGGCGTTGGCGGCCCCTGCTGTTTTTCCTTCTCTGCGTGTTTGCGGCATAATCATTTTACTCGCGAAGGCAGAACAACCCCAGCCCTAGAAGAAAGGCCTTGCTGACATCTCTCTGAGCAGCTGGCCTTCCCCTCATTTCAGAAGATGTCATGGCTTATTAATTCCTTGCAAAAGCAATAGGAACTGGGTATTGGCTTAATTTGGGACCAATTTACCGTTATGGTAGAAAAATGGGCTCTGTCTCCTTTTATTCAGCACAGGGGCCTGTAGTTCCTCCCTTAAGCCCTCCTGTGCCAGGCTCTCCCCTCACCCCCCCCCCCCCCCCCCCCACCGACTCCTAACTGTGTCACCTTGGGCTGATTATTTACCCTTTCAGGGCCTCAATTTCCTCAATGTAGAATCGGGGTAACCGTATTATGCGGTTCATAGGATTGTTTTGAGTGGATGTGAAGTTACTGAGTTATTTTCAGGTCTCTGTCTACCAAAAGCTTCGAACTGAAACGCTATTTTTGAAAATCTGGGGGATTTCACATAAAAATACAGATTTTCAGCTTTTCACACATAAGTGGAAGCCATGCCAACCTTATGTCCACATTCTCCGGGTGGAACGATAGTCCAGAGCGGAGTAGAGGCGGCTCCCTTTAAAAAGGAGGCCCTGTACTTTCCCGGCTCTCTGGGCCTTCTTGCCCCGTCCTACAAGGCCAGGACCAGGGATTTTTTTCATGTCCTGCCTGGCCCCAAAGCCTTGAGTCCGTGGTCTGGGTTCATCGGCCAGGAGGGAATTTGGGGTGGGTCTCTGGGTCTTTCACACATTCTGCAGGTAGAGGGCGTCAAGAATATATGTGGCTTTGTTTTAAGCTGTGTGGTGCTGGTCAGAGAGAGTGATTTATTCATCTGCGTTGCCACGAGATGGCGTGGCGCCTGCCCCATGCGAGCTGGTCAGCACACGTTTGTTAACTGAACCATGTAACAGTGAGACTTCCAAAAAGATTGTCTTAAAGGAGTTTTTATAACTTTAACCTACATTATAATGCACCTGAGCACCAGGAAATGAATAGACACAGGGGTCTTATGTGCCCTAAATGTGAGTCTTCTTTTAAAAACATTTTCTTGGGGCTCCTGGGTGGCTCAGTTGGTTGAGAGTCTGACTCTTGATTTCGGCTCAGTCATGATCCCAAGGTCGTGGGATAGAGCCCTGTGTTGGGCTCCTCACTAAGCATGGAAGCTGATTAAATTTCTCTCTCTCTCTCTCTCTCTCTCTCGCTCTCGCTCTTTCCCTCTGCCTCTCTCCCCAGCTTACCCTCTCTATTGCTCTCTTTCTTTCTCTCAAACAAAACACCCCAACATTTTATATTTTCATGCATTATACAAGTAATGAATGTTTACTGTAGAAAAACACAAATAAGCAAAAACAAAAAACAAAAAAACAAAAAAACAAAACCATTTCAACAGGGATGTGATGGAACCATGGACCTAAGCAGAGCTGCAATATTCTAGAGCTCTTACCTCTCTTCCTGTAGCACCAGACCTCACTTCTGTGTTCTGATGCCCATTCCCTGGGCCTTGGCATTATCATCTTTGAAGGAAGGAGCCCTGTGAACAAACGAGTTCCCAGCATTTAATGTTTCCACAAGCACAGCTCAGGGTAGGGCTGCAAGTTGTTTAGCAGTATGCAAGTATGCAAGTTGTTTAGCGCAAATGGATGGTCCCATTTTCTGGAAGAGTGAAACCAGCGTGTCATGGGAGACCACTTCATGCCTGGCATGCTCACAGACATTGCCTGATTCCATCCTCCCTAGGCTCCCCACCAAATGGAATCTAGGGCTTAAAAGAACCACTCAGGTTGGCTGTGAGTTGGGAGTGCACGCAAGCCGTCCCAGACACCATCTTGGATCTGTCCTAAGTCAAGGGTACAGGAATAAGAGCAACTTCCCGACCTTTGTCACCTGCTGTCTGGCAGTCTCATTACTGAGCGGCCCCGAAATGGAAAACAAGCCATCCCCCAAACCTTGTAAGTGTGATTCTATGTGCTGTGCTGATGCCAGCTGATGCAGCATGTGACGAGAGCCTGGCAGGAGCGGCTTGGAGGACTGGATTGACCCATTGCCGGCACAGGCCACTTTTCCTTTCCTTGGCTGAGCTCTCCCTCTGCAACTCGGGACAATCACCTGGCCTTACCATCCGTTCTCTGAGTTGCGGTGAGACCCAAGGGTGCTATGGAGGGTAAAACGCCACACAAGAGTATTTTCTTTCCATGTGCGTGAAAACTTGACTTAGCTCGAGTTGTTCTGGGAGAGGCGGTTTTTTCTTTCCTTCCTTCACCTTCTGTATCTCGCTGTGTTTCTCCCCGCAGTGTCGGCATCATGGGCTCCTCGGGAGCCCCCATTGTGGCTCCTCAACTGCTAATGTTCACTTCTGTGGAAAATGATAGGTGACAGGTTGCTCCCTGAGATACCCACAATCAGATAAGCCAGGAGGGGAAACAAGTTCTTTGGGAAGAGAAACAGACTGTACTTTGGAAATTAAATATTCCTTAGAGGAGCACGGGAAACTTAAGATTCCAGCCACGGGTTTCCGAGGAAGGCTCAGCACAGAGACCGCGCCATCCCCCCGGTGAGGGCTGAGAAGGGTGGAAGTTCTGCTCCCGACATCTGCAACTGTCATCTGGGGCTGGGTCTGGGCTCGGTGACCACCCCCACCCAACACAGGCAAAGGGGTCCAACCCTCCTTCCCCTCTCCCCGCCGCGGGTGCCCCAGTCCCCCTCCATTCGCTCAACAGAGCGTCTTGAGCCTTCCAAGTTAGTATCTTGATGTTCACTTTAAGTGGGGATGTGGGAAGAGGACTGTTACTGCCATTCCCAATGTGGGGAAACTGAGGCACAAGAGGTTGAGCAGGAGCCCAAAGGACAAAAGAACCGAAGACTGAAGTGTGACTGCCCTTCTGAACAGAGCTCCAAATGTGCTCGTCTTTGCCCACCCTGCGGGTGCGTACACACACACACACACACACACACACACGCTGAGTTTTACAGCTCTCTAAAATTTATGAGGAAAGTCGAGTACCCAAAGATCTCTTAATTAAGCGGCCTTCCCCTAGGAGAAAGGAAATGGGCCTCCATATTCTTAGCACCAACATCGGATTGCATGATTTACTACCCAAGGCCTGTGCCTCTCCCCAAATCAACTCCTCCCGTAGTACAAACATCTATCACCTTGAAGGTGGTTCAAACGCCACCTTCCCCTCCTCCTCCCCCTTTCCCGGTACCCTCCAGGCCTCAGCATTTCCTCCCATCTCCCCCTTACGCCAGAGGTTCAGGGTCAGGCTGGAGCCCTGAATAGACACCCTACTGTAGCCAGGCCTGGGAGAGAGGGGCTGCCCTCACCCGTGTGGGGACAGAGGGGGGTGCCTGGTTCTTCCTCACGGCCCACTATGGTTGCTGATGGCTGCCATGAAGATATATGGGTTTAATCAGGCCTCTGACAGGTAAAGACCCTAACAACGAGGACAGTTTGTTCTCCCAAACTGTTGAGTATCTAAGCCCAGTGTTTACTTTGGAATTGAATGAATAACATTGTTCTGGGAAAGGAAATTTAAAAAAGCAGGCTTGTAATTTACAGTAGAGAGGAGAGCAGATCCGGAGGTCTTGTCCACTCCCCCCCCTTCCCAGGCCCGAGCCCCCCTCCCACAAACCATCCCTCTGTCTCTTTGCTGTTTTAAACTTCTAAACACACCACAACCAACCAGCTCATCTTCTTAGCCCTGCCAGGAAAGGTCTCAACATTGCCAGCCTCCCCAGAGCTGCCAAGAGAACTCACTGCTTCGAGGCAAAGGTCCTGCCCCTCCCATCACCCCCCCCCCAATGGCCCCGCCACAGCTTTTAAAAATCAAAACCAAATGCCACTGAAATTCCAAATGCTGTGAGACCCATTGAAAATGTGGAGTGAAGGGGGATGATCAGGGGTAGGCCAGAGGTTCACCTGCTCCCGCCCCACCAGGCCAGGAGACAGTGACTTCTTACCAAAAAATAAGGATGGGGCGGGAGTAGCGGTGGGGGAGCCTGCCACCCTCTCCCCTCCCCGCCCTCCAACTCCCCCTACAAGCCAAACCTCGCAAAATGCGTGGCTCTGTTGGGATTGAGGACTCCCATCACTGAGGAAGGGCGATTTATTTTTAAAATAAATAAATGGAGGGACAGAAGGAGCGAACGATAATTCCCTTATAGCCAGGGTCTAGAAAATCCCCAGGGACTTTTTTGAAGAGAGACCAGTGGTACCTCTTGCCTGTGCTAAGGCATGGGGTAGTGGTTTGCGACAGTGAACACCCTGGTCAGCCAGGGGGTGCTCGAGACCAGCCTGTTTACTCGAAACAGACAAGTCTCATTTCCAGATGAAGTACTCATCTGCCCCACGGAGACAAGCTCAGGGCCCTCCACCCAACCTCCCTTTCTGGAGTGCCCTTAAATGTAAGACAAAAGGAAAGGACTTGTGTTCTCAGGCTGCTCAGCTGGGGGAGGGTGTTCCTCCAGAAGCGCCCCCCCCCCCCCCCCCCCCCCCCCCCCCCCCCCCCCACCCCGGGTCTGGCTGTAGGCTGGAGGGGTCTCTCACATTCCCAGCCTGGCCTCAGACAGGGATACCTGCCTCCCCTGTTCTCTTCTAGAAACCAGGGCCTCGATGCCCGCCTTCCCCTCCTACCTACTTCGGATGCCTTGGATTAGCTAATTGATGGGGAGGGGGGACCACTTTGAACATTTCAAGGCCTGGTCAGGGGCCAAGTCTCATTACTCCGCTTCAAAGTCAGAAACTCCATAAAAAGTTCATTGGTGGAGTTGATTGTTCCAGATTGTCCCAACGGAACTGAACCCACCACGGCACCCCGGGCCTCAGGTTTTAATGTGGGGCGAGAACACGTGTGTGGTACCGCACCCTAGCGGGGAGGGGGAGGAGCAGGACCCCCTGCCCCGTTTGCGTTTTCTTTTCTCTTTTCAAACACTTAAAAATTACAAAAGGACTATAACCACATTACCCAAAACTTGGAAAACAGAGAGGAGCAAGAGCAAATATTCCAGAAGCCCACAGCTTAATACAATGCTAATATTTCTTTCTAAGCCTTTTTCTTATGTGTAATTTGTATACACTACAAGTTAGCATATGCATGTAAAATGACCTGGGTATTTTGCCCTTTTTTCTTCCTCTGAGCATGAAATCATGCTTAGAACTCTTTATTATTTTTTTTAAGTTTATTTATTTATTTTGAGAGAGGGAGAGAGTGCATGTGCCTGCGCAAGTGGGGGAGGGGCAGGGAGAGATGGGGGGAGTAGAGAGAGAAACCTAAGCAGCACAGAGCCAGATTCGGGGCTCGATCTCACAAACCGTGAGATCATGACCTGAGCTGAAACAAAGAGTTGGACGCTTAACCGACTGAGCCACCCAGGTGCCCCCAAAGCCAGTATTTTAAGTGACTGTGACATTCCGTCCTGGAATGTGAAACAATTATTATATATTTAGGTTGTTTATAGTTTGCATTTTTATGAATAATATGAACATAGGCTTGTTTCCCCAGGATTGCGTCTTGAATTTTCTTTTTTGTAAAAAGTAACATTTTTTCTGATTAGAAACGTCACCCATATTTTTTTTTTTTAAAGTGTGGAAAAGCCGGGAAAGTAGGAAGAAGTTAATAAAAATCACCCATAATTGTTGTGCCCAGAGAGAATCACTGTTTAATTTTGAGTATATTTCCTTCATATATATATATATATATATATATATATATATATATATATATTAGAAACAGGATCGTGCTGCACAGAAGTTTTGTAGGTCCCTGGGGCCGGGAGAATAAAATTGGCAGAGGAAATATTATTTCCAGGAGAGATTCAACGTGTGATATGTGTGGATTTGAAACTGGACGGCATTTTCATCCTGACCGGGCAAGGCGGGACAGACCTGTGCCTAGCTGTGGGGTGAGGAGGGTGCCCCAAGGGCCGTTAGCGATGCAACTTTGTCAAGCCCCGTGGCCTTGCTTTGCAGATGGGGTCAACGGCAAGGCCACGGTGGGCGCGAGCAAACGCACTTTCCTCATTTCTTCTGACAAGCACTGCAGAGCCTCTGATTTATGGCCACACTTCACGGGACACTAGTAAACGTCCCATAGTGTATTTTGTAAGAGTAATGAAGTCTCAGTAACCCCAGCCCTCCCCGCAGCCTCTGCTAATAAATTTCCTTCTGGGCGAGGGGTGAGCCTGCCAGGCACTTGGCAGAGTCACTGGGCTGTGGATTAAGCAGAGGGGCACTAGGGCCCCCCAGGGCTGCTGCTCTCTCCCTAGTCTTGCTCAGAAGGAAATGGGGGGCTTGGCCGTGCCCCCCCCCCCCACCTCCAGCCACCCCTAGAATGTCGAGCTCTCAAAAAGCAAGAGAAAGATGAAAAGTGAGTCAAGGAGCTGGAAAAGGAGGAGGAGAAACCCCAAACCATAATTGCCCCTTTCCTTCTGCAGCTCAGATTACTGGCCAGGGGCTGAGGGGTGGTGGAGGCTGTTTCTTTTTTGACTACTGTTTCCCTTGAGTTGGAAGATGAACTATGGGATGAAAGAAGACGGAGGGGCAATTGAGATGGGCTGAGTTGGGGGGTGGGGTTGTGCAGGGTCACCACAGACCGGGAATCAGGGGGGCCCAGATTTCCTCAGGCTCCAGAAGTAGGGTGGGGTAGGGGTTTGGGGGGGCGCTGAAGGTATTTACATCTCCCCCACCCCGTGCCAACACAGGCACTTCAAAAGGCTAGGACAGAAGAAATATTTGTCCCTTCATAGATTAGCTGCCCCCCCCCGAACCTCCCCTCCTCTCTCATATATTTGGTTTGGATGTTTCTTCACTCATTATTTTAATTCAACACTCCTTTCAGCCGGAGCCTGCCAGGTCCCACACGGGGGGCTAAGGACACAAAGATGGGTAGATACAACCTTTGTGGAAGTAACAGAAGTCTGAGCTAATACTTCGCGAGTGCTTAGGGTACATCAGGCTCCGTTCCAAGTCCTTTACGTGTATTGATTCATTTACTCCTCACAAAACCCAAAGACATAGGCATTTTATTATCGTCACTTCTGTGTTACTCAGGGCTAAGTGGCTTGCCCAAGATCTCTCTGGTTCCTGAGTCCAGGCTCTCAGGGGCTCCTGGAGTCATGAGCTCCAAGCAGGTAAGCTACCCAGACGTCATCCCCAACAAGCATGTTATTCTACAAACTAAGAAACTGAGGCCCAGAGAGGAGAAGTGACTTGCCCAAGGTCACACAGCAAGGGGGCAAGGCTGGGACTAGAGCCCAACGGCGCAACCCCGTGGCCACCTCTCTTGCCATTGTATTGCCAGCCGTCCTGCAGCCATCTGGATCTCCCTCATGCATATTCTGAGAAGACAGTGAACTGAGAATACTTTTCTGATGTCTGGAAACTTTCTGTTTGCAGTGAGCAACACTGAAGACTGGCGGACGGGCCCAGAAGGAACCATGAAGAAGGCTGGTTAAGGAAAGGATACGAACTCCAGACCCACCAGCTGGGGAACGTTCTGGTATCAGTGGGGTGGCGAATGAGTTTTGAAAGCTAAAGATTTACATTTTAGTAACCATAATGTGTAGAAACTTCCCGTATAGGGTTTACCAATTTTCTCCCCAAGACTTGCAGCCCCACGGTATGATTGCCAGGATAGAACACCCTGCGTGAATGTCTAGAACCAGCAGACATTCTGGTGCGTGGGGAGAAACGGCCCGCGAGCAGTCTCCTGGGTGTCAGAGCCCCAACTGCTGTGCACTTTGGAGGCTTTGATCAGGAGGTGATGTTGGTGCCCCAGCAGGAACTCTCACACCCTAAAAGTGATCGCAAGCGCCTGAGACATGCCTCATGAAGAAGCAAACCTCACAAATAAAATCCGGGTTTTGACGCAATGGGTTGGGGAAAAGAAAAATCAATCCGGGTTTGAATCGCAGTCTTTCGCTGCTCTGGGTTGTCTCTCTGTCCATGTTGGGGGTGGTGGTGTTTGCTTCCGTTACCACATTTGTAAGCAGGTGAACACTACGAATACCCCTTTAATTCTGAGCACCATGGTGTGATTCTTCCATGGAGGATGGGTTACTATAAGCAGAGCTCAGAAGAGGCTGAAAGTCATTTATAGCCTGATGTCACCCAGAAAATCAAACATTCAAATTCACTTAAAAAAAAAAACTCCCCCCCCCAAAAAAAACCCCCAAAACCTGGGTTTTGAAAATAAAATGCCTGGCCTAATTCGATGGTGGTGGCTTGGGTCTCTGTTTCTTGTTAGAATTCCCCTGTGCTCTCATACAGGGAAAATCCCAGCTCATTGCAGCCTGGTTCCTTCCATAGCAGGACTGGGGAAGGGCCATCAGCTGGGAGTCATGTCACCAGCCAACATCGGCACCTCGCATCTCCGTGGTTTGGATGCAAAATGAGGGCGGGGAGACATCTTGCAGCCTGTAGGGGGAGGTGGGGGAGGTACGACCCAGCTGTCACTGTTCCTCCCCGCAACCCTGGGCAGCGCCTGTGCTGATGGCCATTTACGAGGAACCACCAGACATTAAGGGCCTCTGGGACTCAGTACTTGGAGGGTGGGTGTGAAATGACACAGGAAAGTGCCGTTGCAAGTACAGAAGTGCTTGTTATGACAGCACTGGGTGTTACAGGCAAAAGAGGAGTCACTAAATTCTACTCCTGAAACCAACACTACACTATATGTTAACTAACTAGAACTTAAACAAAATCTTGAAGGAAAAAGTAGAAAGAAAGAAAAGAAGCACAGAAGACCCTGTTTGTAAACCGTCTCCACCAAATGTCCTAGCACGCTGCTGGCAGATCCGCACTCTCAGTCTCGTCTCTCCTTTTCTAGGGCAGGGGACAACCGAAGGGGACTACGTGCTGTGGTAATGGAGCACTGGATTGTGAAGATTTGGGGGACCTGGGTTCGAGTCCTGACTCCAACGTTAACTGGGTGACAGAGAACAACTCCTTTTCCTCTCTGGACCTTGTTGCCTCCTCTGGGAAATGAGTGGCCTCCCTAACTCCTCTTCCAGGCTCTCGGTTTGGGGTCATTTAACCCTTAAGGACGAGCGCCTGGCTCCCAGCAAGCCTTCAAGGAGTATTTGTCGAATTGGGTAGGGTTCCTGCGGGGCTCACAGAGGGGTCCCACAGATCAGATACAATGGAGAGGATGAAAGTGATTCCCGAACACAGCTGGAGGGCTATTTGTCTCCCTCAGGAGGAGGAGGGTGAGGACAGGAGACCCCGGCACACCCCCTTCTGCGTTCTTTGCAAGGACGCTGGGGAGTGGGAGGCGTGCCCCTGGCAGAAGCAGGCACGTTTGTGGGATTTCTCAGCCTTTCAAACCCAGACCTTCTGATGAGCATTAAAAAAAAATCTCATGCCCTTTCTTGATGCTTTTTGAAATTTCAAAATAAATGAGATAGGTGACTTAAAAAAAAATCAACGATCGTTTTAGAGCGTGCTTTCCTCAAACTTCTCACGTCCCCTGGAGATTCTGATAAACACAAGGCAGGCCCTGAAATAGGCTATTTTTCATTCCGGGCAGGCGTGAAAATTGAATCTGTCGGCGCTGCCTGGGCTTTAGGTAAGAAAGGACACTCGTCTCTCTGCAATTCCTCTCGCTGTGAGATTTTCAGGATCGGGTACCCTAAGTGTGACCCTGACTTGCCCCTGCCAGCAGGCCATGGTGACGAGGCTCTGCGACGAAATAGCGTGCTATGCAACACACGTTCTTGATATTGTTAACAATGTGCTTATAGTTATTTTTGATTCTGTGCTTTTCCATTAGACCACACTGCTTTTTTTTTTTTTTTTTAATTTTAATTCAGGTTAGTTAACTAGACCACACTGCTTTTTGCTTTTGGCTTTTGGCTTTGACTTCTCGCTCAGCAGGGGTGGGCTGCAGGCAACTTAGGGGTTATCTCTTCGCTCATCATTTATTCTGTTCATTGCCTGGGCTGCACCCGCTATTCTTTTTTCCTGTTTGTCAATTTGGGCCAGCACTTCCTGGGTGTCCATGACATGAGAGGATCTCAGAAACACCCGCCTTTAAGGAGCTTAGGCTAGTCTAGAGGAAACCAGATGGAGACCCGTCGTAGGTAAATGATTAGGTGTCATTATATGGTTGAGTGCCTTAAAAGGCAGCCTTTCTGTCCAAGGTAACTATTTTTTCAACGTTCTCTTCCATTCTCTAAGGCCAGAACAAATCTGGCTTAATTGCGAACTTGGGCGATTCATCTAACCTCTGTGAACATCAGTTGACTTGAAACCAAGGCTCAGTGAGATGGTGTTTAAAGCCCTTTCCAGGTCTGCCCAGGATCCAGGGGACTCCTGTCACCACTGGAGTGGGGCCCATTGCCCTCGAGATCTGTAGGTCCCTTGTCCCTGATATCCTCTGCTCCCACCCTGATTGACTCCCCTCAAAGGCACCTCCCTGCTCACTACGTTGTCCCTTTGGTTTTCCAACTTCTTGTCTTTTTTCTTCTGTCTTTAAGGAAAAAGTGAAAATTGGAGAACTGGCATGTCTAGGACGTTGTGGGTGGCCTGTAAGGGGGCCGATGAGGTAGAGGACTGGGGGGAGGGGCACACTGTTGACTCACTGGGTCATCGGGTAGAGCCATCTCACATCATCACGGCCCTGCTCACTGCCAAGAGACCAACACTATGCTTGTGGTGGACTCACGGCCAGCTGGCTGGCCCAGTGCTGGTAGGAGGCCTCTCGGGAGCCCAGAGTGAGGGGGAAGGGGGACGGCCACTGGGCTAAGGGCTGTGAAGACCCTTCATCGGACAGACGACGGAAGGCCCCATGGGGGCTGTGCTTCTCCCCAGCTGCAGGCACCGAGCAGGAGAGCCCTCCTTTCCCCAGGCCCACTCCGCCTGGCCCCTCAGACCCAGCCTTGTGCCCTGCCCTGGCACGTACTGAGCACAGCAAGTGGCTGCTGCTTAGCACGACGTCTGACCACACAGCTGGTAGGTGGCCAATAAAGGTCAACTTAATGAGTGACTGCTTCACACCCACGCCATGTTAAGCTAAAATAGTCACGCAAGTGACAAAGGACTTTTTACAGGTCACTTATTTTCTTATTAGGATTTACTTATTTTGGGGAGCGCCTGGGTGGCTCAGTGGGTTAAGCGTCCAACTCTTGGTTTTGGCTCACGTCATGATCTCAGGGTTGTGAGATCGAGCCCCGAGTCGGACTCCATGCTGAGCGTGGAGCTTGCTTAAGCCTCTCTCTCTCCCTCTACAGCTCATGTGCGTTCTCTCTCTCGAAAAAAGAAAAGCCAAAAAGATTTATTTATTTTTTTTCCTGTCCAGTGCTCATTGTTTTGAAGACCCAAGGATGATGGGGTACATTTGAACTGGGAACAAGAAAGCATAGGACAAATCCCTCCGCTCCCTGTGCCTCTGTCGTGGGACAGCACAGGCAGTGGTGAAGACAGCATCTTTAGCCTTGCTGGGGGATCAAGTCCACTGGCAGAGGGGAAGGGTCTGGGGCAGTCACAGTGGCCGTGACAGGTGGGAGGGGCTGTCACTGAGATGCTCCACACGTGCAATAACCCCCAAGAAGAATGGCCCCCATTCTCTCTGGTCATTGGGTCCCACACGCCACATTTCTGGCATCATCCAGGGAAGGCTTTTGCCCTACTCCATACTACTGATCTCGCTGCAGGTGATGTGATTCAGAACGAATGAGGCCAGTTTCCCTAAGCCATCCAAGATGGCAAGTTCTGTGGGTTTTCTTCAGGACTTCAGCTTAAATGTCCCCTCATCCTTTTCTGAATCAGAATCCTCAGAATCCTTTTCTGAGGCGACTAAAGGAGTGAGTGGAGTGAACAGCATCTGCAGGAAGAGAATTCCAGAGGGGTTAGCAAGGGACGGTTTGGCTGGGCTGTGTGAGCAGGGCCAGCTCAGAGCGCAGCCGGAGGCCAGGGTGCACTGGGCCTTGCAGACCATGGGGATTCTTGGGATTTCGTGCTAAGTGCAGTTAGAAGTCATCGGTGGGTTTTGAGCAGGGAAGTGGTATGATCTGAGAGAGAGGGAGGGTGAAGATGGGATTTACTGGTGGACTGAGTAAAGGAGCAATCAATGACAACTTTGAGGCTTTTGGTCTGAGTAACCAGATGAATGGGCCGTCTGTCCTCTTGGAAGCCATGTCCCCTGCACTGGATCTTGCAAGATCTCTTGTCCATTCCTTTCTGTTTCTTCTGCTGCTGCCTTGTTCAAAAGCCCATCACTCCTCACTGGGCTTCCTGAAGAGGTCCCTCACTGCCAATCAACACAGTTAATGAAGATGAGGTTTAATTATTTATTTCACGTTCATGCTTGAAAACTTGGAGGGCCCCTTGTGTCTATTACTGTGTTAAATTAAGTTGCCTAGCAGCTTAAAACAGCAAATATTCATTGTCTCATGGGAATCTGGGTGCATCTTAGCTGGGTCCTCCACTTCAAGGTCACATAAGGCTTCAGTCAAGATGGCAGCCAAGCTGTGGTCTCATCTGAAGGCTCAACTGGAGGAGAACCCAATTCTAAGCTTATTCGTGTGCTTGTCGGTAGGATTCTGTTCCTCATAAGCAGTTTGGTTGAGTGTCTCAGGTCCCCACTGGCCATTGGCCAGAGATATCAGTTGCTTGCCATATGGGTCTCTCCTCAGGGCAGCTCCCAACATGGTACTGGCTTCCTCAGAGAGAGCCAGCGAGAGAGCTAGAGAGGGCACTCAAGAAGGAAGCTGTAGTCTTTCCTGCAGCTGATTTTGGAAGTGACAGCTCGTTACTTTTGCCATATTCTCCCTGTTAGAAGTGAGTTGCTAGATACTATCCACACTCAAAGCGAGGGGATTATACAAAGGCAGGAATGCCAGGAGGCAGGGATCATCGGATGCCATGTTTGAGGCTGTTTACCACTCCTGGCCCCTCTCCTGCGTCTTCTGCACCCACTCCCCACTCCGGTCGTGTCTCCTGACTTGCCAATCCTGAAAAAGCTATCTGTTTCCTGTTTCCTGTGTCATTGCCTTTCTCTGGTCACTGTGCACTTCCTGCCTTGAACTCTTAAAGATTTTCTTCTGGTTATTATTTCAGGCTTGGAAGTTATGTCTTTGAGTGTAACCCCCCTCCCACTTGCCTATACCAGCTACTTTAGTCCGTGTGTTCACTCCTTCAAGTTTACATTTGTGCTCTGCGACAGTTAGGACTGTGTCTTTTTCATTTGTGGGGTCCCTATTGCCAAATATGGTGCATAGCACATAGTAGATACTTATTTAACTTTTTGTTCAGTGCGGATGGGTGATTTTTTTAGTTAAAGCAAAAGAAAAAATTCAGGAAGGAAGCTTCCTCATGGGATGGATTCCAAGGTTAAACAGGGCTGTAAGATGATCTGTTCTGGATCACCCATGCCTAGCTTCCTCTCCATTGGGAATTCCTAAAAAACTGCTCAGCGGCTCCTGTGAGTATCCAAGTTACCTCACTTTGGGCCTCTCACAAATCTTGCGAGACAGGAAGGGCGGCAATCATTGTACCCATTTTATAGATGCAGACTGAGGCTTAGGGAGGCTAAGGGTCATGGCCACAGCTGAATGGCTAGTACCTGGCTCAGTTCACTTCAAAACATATTTATCAAGCCTATGTTTCATATAGAAAATGCCCAAGTTTTCATACGGAAAAGTAAGATATAGTCCCTGTCTTCAAGGGGCTCACGGCTTATCATGATGACTGACACGTAACAGATCGTTTCCACTCAATGAGGAGAGCCACTGGTATGACTTTTCTACCATGTGAACTGCCTCTGAAATTATTCCGGTTGTAAAAATGTGACAGTGTAAGGCCAGAACTGTGGACCCCAAATCTGATAGGTCTTTGGAACCATCTGGAGAGCTTTTAAAGAACATAGACTCTGTGCACGCCTGGATGGCTCAGTCAGTTAAACATCTGACACTTGATTTCAGCTCAGGTCATGATCTCATAGTTCATGAGGTCAAGCTCCACATTTAGGTTCACATTGACAGGGTGGAGGCTGCGTGGGATACTCTCTTTTCCTTTCTCTCTGCCCCTCCCCGGCTCATGTTCTCTCTCCCAAAATAAATAAACACACTTAAAAGAAAAAGTTAAAAAAAATACAGACTCTGATTTATGGGTCCCGAATGAGACCCAGGAAGTTGTATTATTAAAAACCAAGTAATACTGATAGGCAGGTTTGAGACCATCTGGTATAGTGGGTTTGGTCTTAGGAGAACAATCAGATCTGGAAGTGTCTATCTAGTGGGAAAAAGGGGGATTTCCCACTAGCTCAGCCTGTTAGAGCTCTACAGGTATTTCTCTTCCCTGGACTGCCCCCACCTTGGAATGGGCCTCTGGTCTTGTCTTTTCCCCGCCTGGTCCCTACTCTCCTTCCCTGAGCCCCAGTTACACCCTTTCCTTATATTTCTGGTCACACCTCAGCTGAAACCCTACCTGCTTTAGGTGTCTCTCCCAAGTTGCTAGCAATAAAGCCCTCCTTGGAGCAGATCCAAGATGGCGTGCTCTCCTCCCCGGTTGCAGTGGTCTGTGGTGGCTTCCTCTTCTGAATTCCCACCACCCTCCAGTCTGGCATTTCTCAAGACATCTGCTGCTATGGCCGTCTGTGAACAGGCCTGGTAAACCCGTGAAAGGCGATCAGTGTGGGGTTTAGGTTTTGACCATTCATTGCCTTCTAGTCTTGGTTCAGATGTGACCTTCGTAGTGAGGCTTTCCCTGACTACGCATTGAAACCTCACTCTTGCTTCCTGCACACCCAATATCCCTGACTGATCAAATCCCCCCATAGCACCCATTACCTTCTAATTCACTAAATTAATGATCTATCCTGTTCTCATCTCTCTCCTGACGATGGAGTACAGTTCCCAGGAGGATGGGGATTTTTGTCCCCTCTGTCCACGGATATATCGTCAGCACCTAACACAGTGCCTGACACAAAGCGAGTGCTGTAGAAAGCTGTGTTGGATGCATGAATCTTGAGCAATGCCCTGGAATGCAGTGGTGCTCTCTAAATCCTATTTGTTTGTTTGGTTGATTGAGAAGGCCAGCCTAATTAGGGCAAACTAATCTCCTTCTCTTTGGGAAGAGGCCCTGGTCAGACAGCCCTGGCTTGGAGACTCTCCTTTCTTGAGGTTGATAGAATGAGCCTTGTTGAGACTGTCATGGCCTTCCCAGCTGGGCTGAAAAATGCCTTTGGAATCAGATGCCAGGGAGGCAATGGGCCAGCTCCAAGACTTCCCAAGGAGCCGGAGTCAGGGCTGGCTTCACATCCCCTTCGTCAGCCCCAGCACACAGAGGAGAGGCCTTCGGCTGCCAAGGACTTTGTTTTATTGTCACTGCAGTTGGCTTGCCTCTAGGCAGGAGCTGCCAGGGCAGCAGCCATCAAGCCCTGGACACTGGGCTGGGGTAATAATAGCAATTCCATAATTCTCACCCGGGCTGCCGCCGAAAGGAGGAGCTGCTGGAGGGGGCTGAGAAAACAGAAGCCCAGCAGCAGCAGGAGGAGGAGAGCTGGTACTGGCTGTTCTCTCACTTCCTCGCAGACCTGGCCTGGGGACGTGGCTCAGGGATTTTCTTCCAGCCCAGTGTCAGTTCAGTTTTTCCAAAGCTTGTCACAGAAAGAGGGCCAGGGTCTTATTCTTAAGCCATGGGGACATGGCAGAGAATTCTCAGGTAGAAAATTGTGATACCATCTTCCATAGACAGCCTGCATCATTGGCAAGGGACATTGCTGCTTTGGGATGCATTTGAAATGTTACTTCTGTTATATGTGCCTTCTAACTTCTGGAAAGACAGTACCTTGGACGGAGAAGTTCTACAAAACTGTTCTCACCGCTCCAGAGCTGTGAATCCCCCTTGTGTGTAGGATGATAAATCTTTGCACCAACTTGGTCGGAGATACCCCTGAGTTCTGGCCTTGGAGTGGGCAGGTCTACCACATTGAGGGACTGTCTGGGAATCTCTGAGCTATTTTGTACGCTCCTGTTTCTCATTTAGGAAGAGGAAATAACTAAGGACCCGAAACGTGTCTTGTCAAAAAGCCTCCCTGTGGTACCTGGATGTAAAACCAGAACTAAGAGCCCAGATTCTCCATGCACTGGGCAGGGAAGTGAAGGTGAATGGACACCACCCTCAGAGAACAAAGCTGGCAGCTCATTTGAATACCAGTTATGTAACTGCATGCAGGTTATCCCTCCAAGACCATATTTAAAGCTCAGTAACATCCCAGTCTTCTCTCCAGCAACTGTTCAGATCAGCTGTTCCTGAAAACCACCCCCTGGCACACGAATCCTGGTGCATATAGTCTACCGGGAAACATAGATCTTGAGGATGAGCTTCTAGAAATACTAAAGGTTGGTTGGACCTACTTGACATCATTCAGTCCAGGGCCCTGTAAGATTTTTGTTCATGGCCAAATGTCCTCCCAGTGAAGCCCATTGGACCGTGAGAAGAGCATAGGATGGTTTGAGCTCACTATAAAGGCCAGCAGCAGAGCTTCTGCTCCGGGCTATTTTCAGGTGGTGGAATGTTTCTGTCATCCACTCAGTCACACAGATGAGACCAGACCCTAGCAAAGTTAAAATTGTATGTAGGTCTGCCTGTAGACATCCTCTCCATTCTCCTCTTTTCACCACTTCCTCTGGACACCCTCTCTGGTGTTACCATCTGCCTACCCTACTAAGACAAAGCACCGACCTAGATTATGTGCTGTGTTTCCCTTTCTTTCATCAAAATGTCTCCTCTGCCTGAAAGGCCACAGACTGTTGAACCCTCTAGTCTTAACAATATGACATTTCTCCTCTAGTGTCCTAATCCTATAGCTCAGTGAAAACAACAAATAACTATAATAGTTTACACTTGTAACTACATCTTATTCATGATAGACTTTCCTACCTATTATTCCCTCAAAGGACTCCATTGAATGTCTACAATAGACTTTATTGTGCCCACATTCCTTACTGGGTACTGACGACACTGCAGGTTGAGAAGGAGTCATAAGAAACTAGCTGGAACATCACAGTGATGTGTTCATGACTATGGGGCCAGCAGGAAGGGAGGGTTTGCATCTCTTGGTTCAGATGAGGTTCGGTGCAGAAGGTGATTGGCTCACCAAGGGGACAAGGAATAAAGTGGGTGGCACAGGCACATTTGGTTCTCAGGAAAATCCTAGAAGTTTGGCATAAATGGTATAGTTGGCCTTATTTTTGCCACTGAAAAAGTGAGGCCCAGAGAGAGGCAGAGACTTGCCTAAGTTCATTTTGAAAACCAGAAACAGGGCAGGAGCTTCCTTAGCTACTTGAGACACTGGGGCTCTTCTTTCCTGTGAAGGTGGATGACTTTTGTGGCAGACATTTTTTAATAGTTTATCATACAAGTATCCATTCTTAAGTGCTGCATTTTAGTTTTGCCCACATCTTTGATATATCTTTTTTTTTAATGTTTGTTTATGTTTGAGAGACAGAGTACGAGCAGGGGAGGGGCAAAGAGAGACGGAAACACAGAATTTGAAGCAGGCTCCAGGCTCAGGCTGTCAACACAGGGCCCAATGAGGGGCTTGAACCCATGAACTGTGAGATCATGACCTGAGCTGAAGTTGGATGCTTAACCGACTGAGCCACCCAGGCGCCTCCTTTGATATATCTTTTTAAGTCCCTTTTTGTATAAACCTTCCTCCCCCATCCCCTTTTCCTTGCCATGCATTTGTTGAAGAGCCAGGACCATTTGATCTATAGGGTTTTGCACAGACTAGATCTTGCTGATTGCAGCCTCATGGTGTCAGTTAGCATGTTCTTCTACTCTGTGCATTTTTGATAAATTAGTAGTTGGACCTTGAGGCTTGATCACATTCAGGCTTTTTTTTCCCCCTAGGTGATATGTTCTTATTTAGGAAGAGGAAATAACTAAGGTGCTTTTTCATCAGGAGACACATAAGGTTTGCTTGTCCCTTTTTTGTGTGTGATGCTAGTAACTGTTGATCCTCAATGCCTAGATTGATTAATTAATTCATGCTTTGTTCTGATCTCCAATCTCTGCTTCAAGGCATGGCATCTGGCTTTGCCTTTGTGCTCAGCCCTCCGGAGAGACATGACTGTTTTTCTGTTTCTTGGGTCCTATCCTTTCAGCCTACACATCAACCCCAGTCTTCTCTACCCAGCTCAGGCTCTCATCACATCTTCTTGACTTTTTACCAAAGGTGGGTATTTGTAGAAATCTTGTATGACCATCTTGAGTTTATGAAAGGAAGGATCCTGCTCAGGCTCATCTCACTGCCTGGCTTTCAGATCTGCTTATGGGCCCTTTGCATACAGATACAGTTGTAATAAATGGCCAGGGAGACCTTTTTGAGCTCAGAGGAAGGAGCACAACAGGACAACTTGGAAGCATCATAAAGATTTTGTCATCCTGGAAGCTGAATTCTGCAGCTTCATAGTTGCTGAAAAGACTGCCAAGTTGTTCACCGAAAACATTTCCTTTGTCTCCTGGCCACAGGAGGCTTTGTCCCCCAGGCTCTTTTGAGTTAGATGTGTCTGTGTGATTGAGTTCTGGCCAATGGAACGTAGCTAAACATGTCACTCAAGTCTAGCCCGTTAATACCAGCAGAGTGATTCCATATCTTTTCTTTCCCATCTACTGGCTGGCTGGCTGGATAGGGTCCAGCAGGGGACTTAGAGTCTTAAGAGTATGGCAGACCCACAAGATAGAAAAAACTTAGGGCACTGAAAGACCATATGGGAGTCTGTGCCCTGGCTTGGAACATGTGCATTGGACTTTGTGGGAGACAGTAATGACTTTTTCTTGAATTAAACTATTTTAATTTGAGGGGTTGATATAGCAACGAGTGTTATTTGCCCTGGCTTATAAAAACCTTTTGGAGAGTGAGGGAGTGGCTCATGATGAATATAGAGGAAAGGAAAGCAAATCCTAAAGAAGTTAAGGTAAAATAATTGAGGCTTGATCACTTCCGAGTAAGTTTCATGTTGTAGGATGCCTTACTCAATATGATATCACTTCTATCCCAAAGGAATTATTTCTGAAAGTCATGGCTTTTCGAATTACCTGAGTACCCCTCATATATGGGACGCTGTCTCTGGAGAGGAACCAATGAATCACTAATTGCATAGTGCCAGAGCTCCTTCTGAGGTTGAAGAGATGTTTCTGGAAAGGGCAGGGCAACAAAGTCATAGCCTTGCCACTCCTTGAGTTGAGGACCCTGAGTCACCAGTGGGGCAGATTCTGGCCCGAATAATGGGAAGGAAGTTATTGTATTAACAGTTGTGACAAAGACAGAAATAAGCCAAGTTTTAGAGGAAGGACTGATAGAAATCATCACAGATCTGAAACTCCAATCACAACATTGGCTGACTCCATCTGACTCTATATGTTCATTCAGATGTGTCTTGGGCAGAGAACACTAGAACTCACCTAAGAGGTAACCAGAGGATGTCTGCTAGTTTAGGCAGCATTTTCTCCTTACGGAGTTTTCTTCCTTCCTTCTTCCCCAGGAGGCTTTTGTTTCTCAGACCTCTATTAACACTCCACCTCTTTTCCAATGGTTTTGCAGACTTTGGAGATCAGATGGATACTCTGGCTTTGGTCTTATTTAATCACTGTTACTCTTTAGACTTTCAGACACCTGACAACTTAAGTTCACCAGGGGCTAGCATTGTGGGTCTCTGCTTTTTGTAACACACACACACACACACACACACACACAGGCAGTCATCTCCCAAAAGTTTTCAAGACAGGCAATGAGTGTAGTAGTCAAGAGAAGCCTCTGGGTGCCATGACCATTCAACGGGATGGGGAACAGTCTTTTCAAGAAATCATGCTGGAACAACGGGATATCCAATGCAAAAGAATAAAGGTGGATTTCTATCTCATACCATATCAAGACCTAAATATAAAACCCCCAACTCTAAGGCTGTTAGAACAAAATGTAGGAGCAAGTCTTCCTGACCTTGTGCTGGGGAAGTCCTTAGATACTCCACCAGATGCACAAGCAACAGAAGAAAACAATTGATAGCTTGGACCTCACAAAAATGAAAACTTTTGTGCTTCAAAGGATACCATCAAGAAGGTGAAAAGATGACCCACAGGCTGGCAGAAAATCATTTACCTGTAAGGTGCTTGTATCCAGGAGATATAAAAAATTCCTACAACTCAACATTAATAAGACAATCATTTTCTTGATAGTCAAAGCATTTGAATAGATGCTTCTCCAAAGGAAATATATGTACAAATAGCCAATGGGTATGTAAAAAGATGCCCAACATCGTTAGTCATTAGTGAAATGCAAATCAAAACCACAATGAGATACCACTTCACATTCGCGAGGATGGCTATCATCAAAACAGTGGGAAATGACAAGTGTTGGTGAGGATGCGGAGGAACTGGACCCTCCTTACGTTGCTGATGGGAAAGTAAAATGGTGCAGTCACTTTGGGAAATAGTTTGGCAGTTCCTCAAAGAGTTCAACATGGAGTAAGCATGTGACTCAGCAATTCCACATCTGGGTGTACCCAAGAGAAAAGAAAACTTGGGTATATGCAAAAACCTGCAAACAAATGTTCACAGCAACGTTATTCGTAACAGCCAAGAAACGGGAACAACTCAAATGCCCATCAGTTGACGAATGGATAAACAAAAGTGGTATATCTGTACAATGAGATATCATTTGGTTATAAAAAAGACACGGAGTACTGATGCATGGTACAACACAGATAGATCTTGAAAACATTATGCTAAGTGCAAAAGCCAGGCACATATATCGTAGGCTTCCATTCATATGAAATATCCCGAACAAGTTAATCCATAGAGACAGAATGTCGATTAGAGATTGCCAGGGCCTGGGAGAAGGAGGGGGTGGGAATTAGGAATGTCTGCTGAGGAGTATAGGGTTTCTTTTTGAGGTGACGAAAATGTTTCAGAATTAGTGATGATAGTTGCATAATTCTGTGAATACACTAAAAACCCACTGCACTGTATACTTTTAGAAGGTTAGTTGTATGGTCTGAGAATTATATTTCTTTTTTTGTAATTTTTAAATTTTTTAAAATTTACATCCAAATTTGTTAGCATCTAGTGCAACAATGATTTCAGGAATAGATTCCTTAGTGCCCCTTACCCATTTAGCCCATTCTGCCTCCCACAACCCCTCCCATAACCCTCAGTTTGTTATCCATATTTATAAGCCTGTTCTGTTTTGTCCCCCTCCCTGTTTTTATATTCTTTTTGTTTCCCTTCCCTTATGTTCATCTGTTTTGTCTCTTAAAGTCCTCATATGAATGAAGTCATATGATATTTGTCTCTTTCTGACTGACTAATTTCCCTTAGCGTAATACCCTCCAGTTCCATCCATGTAGTTGCAAATGGCAAGATTTCATTCTTTTTCATTGCCAAGTAATACTCCATTATATATATACCACATCTTCTTTATCCATTCATCCATAAATGGACATTTGGGCCCTTTCCATAATTTGGCTGTTGTTGATAGTGCTGCTATAAACATTGGGGAGCATGTGTCCCTTCGAAACAGCACACCTGTATCCCGTGAATAAACGCCTAGTAGTGCAATTGCTGGGTCATAGGGTAGTTCTATTTTTAGGTTTTTGAGGAACCTCCATGCTGTTTTCCAGAGTGGCTACACCAGCTTGCATTGCCAGAGAGTTATATTTCAATAAAGGTGTTTAAAAAAGAAAGGGAGGGGGCGCCCGGGTGGCTCAGTTGGTTAAGCATATGACTTCAGCTCGGGTCATGATCTCATGGTTCGTGGGTTTGAGCCCCACATCGGGATCTCTGCTGTCATCGCGGACTCTGCTTCGGATCCTCTGTCTCTCTCTCTCTGCCCCTTCCCCACTCATGTGCTCATGTGTGCTCTCTCTCTCAAAAATAAATAAACATTTAAAAAATAAAAGAGAGAGGGAGGTCAGTCTCTGGAGCCTGACTGAGTTCAAACCCCAGCTCTTCTGATTACATGTGTGATTTTGGGCTAGTCATTTACTCACTCCGTGCCTCAGTTTCCTCATGTGTAAAATGAAGATAACAGAAGTACCTGTCTCATAGGGTTGTGAGGATTACATGAATTAAGAGAATAGATCCTGGCAAGAACAAGCACTCCATAAGAGTTACCTTCTTTTTTAAAGAAATTATTGGTGACCTATGTCATTATGTACAACGATCCAGCAATCTGTACACAAATCAAGGGCCAAAGAAGCCTTGTCAGTAGGGAGGGCCTGGTCCATGGTGATGTCCACAAGCAGGACCGTGGCTTGGAGATCAGGGTAGCTCCCACACTGAAAGAATCACTCATGAAACTTGCAGAGCACTTAGTACACCCAAACATACATAAATACAGAGTCTGGCTCAAGCTTTTTGGCCAGAGTCCATTGAGAGTTATGAATCCCTCTTTGAACAATGGCAGCTATTATTAAAATCTAGAGACTTTGAGTTGGATGCTTTCTCTAGCCCAGACACTGATTCAGAGCTGCAACATTCTAAATAGCAAGGCTAGAAATTGATGCTGTTTTTGAGTTGATTTATTGAGAGGTTTCTTGATTTGGGTCAGGTTCCTGCAACATTTGGAAAGTGACGACTATAGCATCATTATTTCCCCCAAATGACCAAAATTATAGCCAGTAACTTGAGGCCAGTAAATTTCCCTGCAGCAGATGTTAAACTCTTTTAAAATATGATTAACAATGGGAGACTTGGCTCTGTGGCAGAGCAACCAATCGGGTGGCGTTGCTGAAGTCAACGTGTGAGGTAAGGGGCACATCCAGAGCCCCACGGCATGGTGGGGAGCCCTGGCTGGAGACTGCAAGAGCCCACATGTTGTGATGTAAATCAAGCCTGTGGTCCTGGGTGGCTGGACATGTGGTGCTGTGACAAGAGACCTAGCCTGGTGTTGGATCTTGGGTGTTGGGAGACTGGGGCTTGGGGCTTGCTTCTGCCAGCCGTGTGACTCAGGGCAAGTTCTTTCCTTTCTCTGGGATACGGTTTCCCCATCCTTTAGAATAAGGAGGGACCACAGTCAGTGGTCTCTAAGGTATTTTGTGAATTTTAGACTGATTTGTTCTATTACTTGAGAAGAATGCAGATACATCATTTGTTAATCTCCAAAGAATCTATGATTTTTAGGTGAAACAACCACAAAAGAACCACAACCACAAAAGAAAGTACAGCAATGAAAAGGCATGAGGCTGGATCCAGAGAGGCCATCCCTGGGAATCCCAAACCAGGTCTCTGGGACCAGACATAAATGTTTCCTGGTTGAGGACAAGACTCCATCAGAGTCCTCCATACAAAAGGCTATGCAACTTTTGTTCATCTTTCCGGCAGTAAAGTTCTCCACACGTTCATCTCTCCTGCCTTTCCTGAAGGTTTGTCATCCATACATGAGGTTTGTGAACCAACTATTCAACATATACACTTACACATACGCACATGTACATGTGTGTGTACATAATTGTTGGGTGGAGTTGAATGGTGTTCTAATGACCTCCAATGAGGGTGTCTTGGGACTCCTTCTCCATCCATTCTGATCTCTCCAAATACACTCCCAGCTTGAGGTCACTGGCGATTGGAAAGGCACCACTGGGATTCTTTAAAAAAGTCCCAGGTGGTCTCCCCCCCCCCCGCCCCCTGCCAAGGGGAAATGGCCCAGATCATGCATCTCATACTGCTTCAGCCTTGGGAATTTGGAGAGTAGAACTTGAGTTATTCCAAGCTTTTTTCCCCCATATGTAAGACAACACAGCAAATCCCTTGAAGAATCAAGTATGCGTTCATTCAATAAATATTTATTGAGCACTTACTAAGGGTCAAGTTTGACACTAGCTCTGGAGATACAGTGCTGGACCATCAGAAGGAAAGAGCTTAGAATGTTTTAGGAGATAAAAGAAGGTCAGTGTGAGGAGAGACTTGGTCCCTTCACTCAGGCTACTATAATGAAATACCATAGATTGGGTGGCTTATAAACAACACACATTTATTTCTCAGAATTCTAGAGACTGAAAGTCCGAGATCAGGGTGTCAGCATGGTTGGGAGAGGGTCCTCTTTTGGGCCACAAACTTCTCGTTGTGTCCTCACATGGTGGAAAAGCTAGGGAGCTCTGTGGGGTCTCTTTTATAAGAGCTCTAATCCCATTCATGAGGGCTCCTCCAAAGGATACCATCCCATTTGGCATTAGGATTTCAATGTATGAATTTGGGGGGACACCAACATTCAAGCCACAGCAAGGAGCAAAGTAAGTGAGTGGAGATCCTGCCGGAAAGGCAGGCAGGGATCAGGTCTTGCAGGGTCTAGGTGACCCAAGAGGTCAATTTGTTCATCCACAGTCCTGAGGGAAGTGGAACACAGAGAGACATGGCTGAGGGAAGCCATGAAGAGTGGGGGTAACCAAATCAGATCTATCAGATTGAATGCTTAAGTTATTTTTAAACACACAAAAAATTAGCTTGTTAATGAAATGGATTATTGAGCATACATGAGAAATATCTGGAGCAGAAAACAGAGCAGAGTCTTTAGATTCCAGCCTGCATTTGAATCTGGGCTCTGCTTATTGCTGGGTGACTTTGGGCAGGCTATCTAACTTCTCTGACTTGGGTTTCTGTCATTTGTACAATGAAGGCAGTAGTACCTACCTCATGGGCCTCGTAGGAGATGATACATAAGGTCATGCTGGCACAATTTACAGTTCCTGGTACATAATTGGTACTCTCCCCCGCAACTAAGCTCCACTCTACCATATGGACACCTACATATTATGGTTCACAGTTGCAAGCAACAGAATCTATTCTGGCTAGTTTAAGCAGAAAAGGATTGTATTAAGAGATGGTGACAAACTCCCAGACTTGTTGGAATAATTGCAGAAACATTCAAGACTAAGGCTCCAAGAGCAGTCACAACCGTGCTGCAGAACTGACCCTGTCTGGAAGCTGCTTCCCTCACAGATGACCTAGAATTACCACTTCACATCTGCCATCACTTATACCAGTAAGAATGGAAATCCCTGAACCACTGAAGTTTCTGACACTTGCCTGGTGGCCCATTTATTCTAGGGAACATTCTGTTCCCCAAGTAATAAAGGCCTAGAGACCCCTTGCTGTCTCTAGTCACACAAACTTGAGCTAGCACTGTTTTCTCTTCTCAAGCTGAGTTATCTGATTCTCCACAAGCTCACTTTGGGATGGCATATTCCCTAATAAAAAAAAATTATTTTGTGTACAATTGATCGATGTCAGTCTGTGTCAGAACTCCTAATTTTTTTTTTTTTTTTTTTTTTTTTACTTTTTCTAGCCTCTAGCAGGGAACAAAGATTAATTGTGCCATTTGGGCTTTTCCTTCAAGCAGCTGCTCTCTCTCTCTCTCCCCCATTTCCACACAGGTCTTCTGTTTCTCATTCTTTGTTTTTCTGTCTTTTCTTCATTGCTTTAAAACCAAACAAAATCACAGACTTTTTTAAAGTTTATTTTATTTATTTAGAGAAAGAGAGAGAGATTGAGAAAGAGAGAGAGAGAGACAGAGAGAGACAGAGAGCAAGCATATGCATGGGAGGGGCAGAGAGAGAGAGAGAGAGAGAGAGAATCCCAAGCAGACTGTATGCTGTCACAGCACAGAGCCTGATGCAGGGCTCAATCTCATGAACCATGAGACCATGATCTGAGCTGAAATCAAGAGTTGAGGCTTAATGGACTGAGCCACCCAGGTGCTGCCTAGACTTATTTTTTGAGAAAACTTTGAGATCGTGAACTCCATCCCAACAGACAGCTCAGAGTGGGGCTGTGGCTCGTCTGAGATCACTCAGCCAACTGAAGATCCTTGTGACCTGAGAAGGTAGAATCAGGGGCTCTGGAGTCTTATTTCAGCCCAGCCACTAACACAAGATGAGAACCCTTGACAGGGCACTTCCTGTTCTAGTTAGGACTCTAGGCTGTAAGTGACAGAAACTCAACTGAAACCAACCTTGGCCAGAAGGGACTTTAATTGCTCATGCACTCTGGAAATGCAGGAGTGGGTTGGGGGGAGGTAGCAACTGCTGACTTGAAGTCACCAGAAGTCTCTCTGTGGCTTTTCTCTACTTTCTCCTACCTCACTTGGGATTTCTTCACATGGTGGGGGTATGGCTGCTGCCTGCTCATGACTCACATTTTCCAGATTTATCACTGAAATGGAAAAGGCATGCGACCCACCCTTTGGACCAATCATTGAAACCAGCCAACTGTGATTAGCTGAGTTTGACAGACAGCTATGGCTAGGGTCATGGAATCACAAAAATGTGAAGGGAGAGAAAGAAGATTCAGGTCCTCCGAAGAAGGACTCTCCATGGTCATGTCTGTGCACCCACATCAGCTTCTTCTCCATGATTTGTGTGGCCTCCACTTTATCTCTGCAGGTTTGCTCTTCTCATCCTTCTGTATGGTACTATGGAAGGAAAACAGGTCTAAAGTGGAACAAACGAAATGTGCTTGAAGAGAGAGTCCCCGATACCAGTTTCCTAGGAAGAAGAACATGCTAACGCCCACTGTCCAATGGATACAAGCCAATTCATACTTATCACCCAAGAGGGCAGGATTCTGAGGGAGTGAGACATAGGGCTGGTTATTTTTATGGTGGGACAAGAAGTTGGAGTGATAGTCTTTGGGTGAGGGGTGGGGGACTGTGTTTTCCTGCCAGCAGTCCCCAAATTCTGATCCACTTCTTGGTCAAACTCATTAAATTATTTGTTCTGGTTTGATGACAGGCTCTTTTAGGAAATGGTAGCATTGTTGTCTCCACCATGACCATCAGGCTTTGGCCTGAGAGTCTTTTGTTTTTATTATTGTTGTTGTTTAAAGCTTGCTCATGAAAGCATAGCTTCAGGGCCCTGAAGTGATGTTGCTGCATTACTAGAGACCTAATCCTTGAGTACTTTTCAGGTTTCAGGAAAGGGCTTTGTTTGACTAAATCTTCTGAATAGCTGACTGACTTACAGGGAAATGGTTTTGTGTGAAATTTTAGGGATGAAATCACGCTAGAACATATCAGCCCTTATCCCATGTCAGTAAGAGGAGTGTGATGGCAAGGGGCAGCTATGGAAGGAGCAAGTCAGAAGTCAGTTATAAAGCCATTTGCTTGCTCTGAATTCATCTTTTTTTTTTTTTTTGAAAGAGAGAGAGAGAGAGAGAGAGAGAGAGAGAGAGAGAGAGAATCTTAAGCAGGCTCCACACTCAGTGCAGAGCCCGAGGCAGAGCTTGATCCCACCGCCCTGGGATCATGACCTGAGCTGAAATCAAGAGTTGGACGCTCTACCGACTTAGCCACCCAGGCGCCTCTGAAATTCATCTTTTGTTTATAATCTGATCCAACCATGTCTGCCTTTGTCATCTTCTCTATGACTTCTTGACTTCTTTGGAAAAGGTAAAATTTTCTTATCATATTAGTCACTAGCCACGAGGAGTTCACTCTTTTCAGCAGTTCTGTGCTGCTCCTAAGGTGCTACACCTACCACTCTAGCTTTGTCCTGGATTTATTTTCACAGCCGACTAATGAGGGGTGACTGTTCCTGCATGTGAAGAGCCAAGGGCAAGGCTCTACTGAATCCCGATTTGCTGAAATCTGGCTGTGACCTGATTTCATGTCAATCAGTCATCCTCACACATTCAAGACAGTGCATTGTGGGGCAACAGCTCCAGAGGGGAAGCAAATTTGTGCTTAATTTATCTTTCTCATAGTATAGAGAAGTTTCTCATTGTTCTATGCAAATAAACAAAAATGTCTGGCTCAATAGATTCTGCTCTTGGATATTCCCCCAAACACAATATATCTCCTTGAAAGAAGACAAAAATGTAAAGGATATCTACACAGTGTGGTCCATGCACCCATTCTTTGTGAATGATGTGGAAATGCTGTGTGTGATTGCTGGATGGTCCCTGCACCCATTCTGGGAGATCTGGGACCTGGTTTACGGAGGCTTGAAGTTTGCGGTGGGTGCTTTGCTCATGCATTTGCCTTCTTCACTTTGCAGAAGGTGTGGCCTCTGATAGTGAGCACAATCAATTCTTTGTTTAATAAGTGACTCAGAGATAGAATTGTGAACATAAATAATCATTTAAAGGAATTGTTGAATTTGGGCTAAAAGTGAACTGATCCCAGGGTTTATTCTGGAAGCTGAGCTTTTAAAAAAAGTGCAGATGATTTCTCTCTGGGAGTGTAGACTTATGATCTCAAGTTCTGGCCACCTGCCATTTTATTATACAGAAACGTTGGAATGGGTGGGGGAGGGGAGAATTCAGAGTAAGTTGTTGTAGAACTAGAAGTATAGACACAAGGTGGTGTAGACATGACTCAGACCAGCCGTAAAGATGTGCTGACAATACCAGACTCCTTGCGCATGGCCCTTCCCTGACTTCCTACCCTTGGTTCGTTGGGGGATGTTGCATTTCAAAATTTACTTGCTGAATATACTACATTGTTCTTCTGAACCCCAAATACCCACTGAAAAGAACTTCCTTTAGAAAAATCAAAAAGAAAGGGGTCCTCACATTCCACTCAAGGCCGTGTAAGCCCTAATCACAGCACTGTCATGAATAAGGAGGTGCGTTATTGCCCCAGGACCAAACATAAACAAAGCTAGGCTTTCATTTCTCCATTAAGCAGAGGGGAGATGGCCTCATGTGAGTAAGCTCAGCTCCATGTGTTTTGTAATGGTACATTACTCTGCTGTGCTGTTGGGGGAGGAGAGGGCTACCCTGCATGGTCATATATAACTGGAGGAGCTCTAATGTGCCATCCCACTGTCCCGATTTCTTCCCATCACACAGCTCTGTTGAGTTCTCCCCATCCAGACTGGCCTCCTCTCTGTTCATCTGAATACTGAGCAGATAAACATTTACTAACATAAGCAATACTAAGGCTCCACTATGGAGACTTCCTGCCCTCCTCAGTTCCTTACATCTATTTTTTCTGATATTGTTTGCATTTCCAGACTTCTTCTGGTTAGTATTTGACTGATGTATCTTTTTCTACCTTTTTTTTTTACTTTCAACCTTTCTGTGCCATCATGTTTTCGATGTGTCTTTTATAAGAAGCCTATAGTTGGTATTTTAAAAATTCCTATCTGATAATCCCTGTCTTTTAAGTGATGAGTTTAGTCTTTTTACACTTACTGTGATTGCAGACATATTTGGGCTTATTTCTGTCACTTTACTTTGTACTTCTATTTGTCTTGCTTTTTCTTTTTTCTCCTTTCTTACTCCTTCATTTTGGATTAAGTTTGTTTTCTTATTCCATTATCCCCATCCTCTCACTAATTTGTGTGTGATACATGCCTTCTTTTCTTTCATTGAAATTTCATTATGCATATTAAACAAATTTTAAGTTAATCAGTTTAATCCTCTTCCCAAATAATACAAGAAACTTGTAAGACATTAACTTTTTGTGCACACCTTCCAGACTTATATGCTTTTTTTTTTTAATGACAGGATCTTTAAAAAAAATTTTTTTTAATGTTTATGTATTTTTGAGAGGGACACAGAGTGTGAGTGGAGGAGGGGCAAAGAGAGAGGGAGACACAGAATCTGAAGCAGGCTCCAGGTTCTGAGCTGTCAGCATAGAGCCCAGTGAGGGTCCTGAACACATGAACCGCGAGATCAGGACCCAAACTGAAATCAGACACTTGACTGAGCCACCAAGGCACCCCAAAACTTACATGCTTTTATGTTCAGTATTTAGTTCTATCTTTTTTAAATCCCAAAATAGATGTCATAATTTGTATATATAAAATGTTTGGTTGGATTTACATAAATATGTATTAATCTCTTTGTTAATCAATCCTTTTTGCATCTTAGACCTTCTAGCTGGAATCATTTTTCTTCTTAAAGTATATTCTTTAGAAGCTGTTATTATTATTTTTTTTTACTACTGGCTTGTTGGGTTTGCTCTTTTCATTTCATAAGATGTCTTATGTCACCCAAGTTCTATTTTTTAAAAATGTGTATTTATTTATTTTGAGAAGAGAGAAAATGGGGGAGGGGCAGAGAGAGGGGGGAGAGAGAGAATCCCAAGCAGGCTCCCAGAGCCTGATGTGGGGCTCGATCTCACAAACTGTGAGATCATGACCCGAACTGAAGTCAAGGGTTGGATGCTTAATGAAATGAGCCACCCAGGTGCCCCTCACCCAATTTCTAAAAGATTATCTTTTTCAGGTACACAAATGTAGGTCAGCACAGATTTTCTCCCAGCATTTTGAAGATGGTTTCCATATTTGCCCTTGAGAATGATGTTTTCTAAGTCTTATGCCCTTTCTTGGATGATCGGTCTTTTCTCAGGCTGCTTTAATATCTTCTCTGTATTGTCGGTGTTTTGTAGTTTACTATCATATATCCAGGTGTATGTGTGTGTGTGTGTGTGTGTGTGTGTGTGTGTTTAAATACTTTTGATATCTTTCGTGCTTCTTGTACCTGTACCTGATTTTTTACCAGTTCTAAAGAAAGAGAGGCCATTAGCTTTTTGATAATTGCCTCTTCTCCATCTCCATTTTTCTTTCCTTCTGTAACTCTGATTAGAAATGTTAGCCCTCCTCATTCTATCTTCCACATCTCTAAATGTCTCTGGTCTCCATTGGCCTTCCTCTGCTCTGCAGTCGTATACAGCTTCTAGTTTATACTACGACATTGAATGCAGGAATGATTTTTTTGCCATTCCTTGTTCTAGCTCTGTCTCCCTAACTAGACTGGAAGCCCCTTGAGGACAGCGCATGTGTTTCGTGTGACACTTGTAGTCCCACGCCACTTGGCTCAGTGATATAGTAAGTGCTCAATAAATACTTCATCCATACTGGCCCATTATTTCATGCTCCCAAAGTGCACCCGACCTGAGGATTACACAGGTGACCTCTCAGGAGCCAGACCAATGCACTGGACCAGGACACTCCCATTCTTCCTCTATAAGTCCTTGGAGGGTGTAAGTGCTCTCTTCCACTGGCCTCAGCTGACTTCCTTGGACTGTACCTTTTACCTCCTTCAGCCCAGGGACTCAGCTGCAGTACTGGAACTCACTTCTCGTTTTTCTTCTCTGTCTGGTCTTTTCATGCCATTCCTGTTTGCCACCCACAGTCTAGAAATACAATTTCAAGGTCAGACCTTGAAAATATTTGGGAATGAGTGCTGCTTCTAAACAGCAATTTAGAATTTGACACCTGTCTCCCCTGACAGTGTGGTCCTGGGCTGTGAGCCTTAGTTTCTTTACCTATAAAATGGGAATGATGTAGTGGTAAAAAAAAAAAATTGAGATAGTGAGTGTGAAAGTGCTTTCCAAATGTTGGGCACCGTTATTGTCTGCAAAACAATATTAAATGATGGCTGTGGCCATTAGACATAGGAAACACAGAAAATGATCTATATACTAGTTGAATAAAATAAAGTTAAACTATATTGTTCTGACTTTTAAAAGATTATTTAAAAAAAAACTTTATCAATCTGACTTCATTGAAAAAGTGCTGCAAGGAAAAACAACAGTTTTTTTTTTCCTGCAAAATAAAAATAATTAAAAAAGGGAATTGAGAGGTTTATTTAAAACTCTGAGGGGCGCCTGGGTGGCTCAGTCAGTTAAGCGGCCGACTTCGGCTCAGGTCGTGATCTCACAGTCCGTGAGTTCGAGCCCCGCGTCGGGCTCTGTGCTGCCAGCTCAGAGCCGGGAGCCTGTTTCAGATTCTGTGTCTCCCTCTCTCTGACCCTCCCCTGTTCATGCTCTGTCTCTCCTTGTCTCAAAAATAAATAAAATGTTAAAAAAATAAATAAATAAAACTCTGAGCACCTTGAACCTATTTGAAACCCTGTGTCCCCTTTAAATCAAGTTGCTCCTGAGTTAATAGGTAAGATTACGGCCAGGAAGAATAGGCTAAAGGGAAATAGGGGAACAGATTTAAAACATAAAAACTGTCAGGCTTTGGAACTTCAGGAATGCTGACTCCCATCTCCTCCCAGCACCCTGCTCTGTAGGCTTTGGAGAGGCCATCGCACTTGCAAGGATCCTCTTTGCTGCAAACCGCTTGAAATCAAAGTCACGTGCCAGCTTCACCCCTCCACCCTGTGACCTCCCTCCAGCTCTGCAACCCAGTTCCTGTTCCCTGGGATCTGGGGACCCTGGAATCTTGAAGCCCCTTGTAAGAAGCAGCTTCATCCTTGAACACTCTAGTGGCAGCAGAGAAGAGTCATAGTCACGACAGTCGATGTCCCTTGTTGTCTTCTCCTTCTTTTTTTTAAACGAGTCATTGTTACAGACGTGAGGTCATTTCTTCTCTACCACCCAGTGCTCTGTGAGGTGAACAGGACAGACCAAATTCCCATCTCATAGATGAGAAAACTGAGGCCTGCTCCAAGTCACAGGGCTTTTAAGTGGCTGATACGGAATGGCATCGCTGGTTTCCAGTATTCTCCCAAGACTGGGTGGGGCTGGGCCAGTGACAGCACCACCGCACGCGAGAAATGGTCTGGAGACCAGGGGCTTGCCAGCAGTTTAAAAAAGGTGTGTAAGAGAGGCCAGCTGGACATCCCATTTCATCAGTAAGAACACTAAGGCCCCCTTATCCACGGGTGTACCCCCGGGGGCACATTTTCAAACCTGAGTTTTGTGACTTTTCTTCCACACTCAAAGTACAGTTAGTGTTATGCATTCGGATTCTTTTAAAAAGTGGAAAATCTGTATTTGATGCTTTTATTAACTAGAGGAATTACAGTTGACCCTTGAACCACATGGGACTGCTTACATGTGGATTTTTTACAGTATGGTACTATAAGTATATTTTTTCTTCCTTGTGAGTTTCTTAACAACATTTCTTTTTCTGTGGCTTCCTTTATTGTGAGAATATAGCATATAATACATATAATATACAATATTATATATATTATATACACACACATATATATATATATAACACATATATATATATAATATATATGTGTTAATCGACTGTTTGTGTTACCAATAAGGCTTCCAGTCAACAGTAGGCTATTAGTAGCTACGTTTTTGGAGAGTCACAAGATATACATCGATTTTTGACTGCTCAGGAGGTTGGCACTCTTAACTCTTGCGTTCTTCAAGGGTCAACTCTTAATTTGCAGTGAAACTCGAGCTTTCGGTCACTGAGCTCTCTCCAAAGTATTTTTACATCCTCTGTCTTATTTGGTCCAGACATCCCAATGCTGAGCATGCCAATTAGCCGGGACCCCCTCTCCATGGAAGCTGATGTTCCCTGGCTATTTCCACAAGCTCTCTCATTTCACAGATGGAGAAGTGGAGTCATAGAAAACAACTTTCCTAAACGGAGTTGACCCAGAAGCAAAGTTGCTCCCTTATCGCTCTAAATCACCCACCTATTGTGCCTTCTGACTCTCCTGGGAGAAACATAGTTCATGGAAAGATCCCGGCTTTGGGATTCAGGAGACCTGGGTTCAAGTCCTACTGTTGATGCTAGTAGCTAGCTGAGTGACCTTGGGCTGGTCACCTTCCTTCCTCTAAGCCACTTACTTTCTTTATTAATAAAATAGGGGGAGATAGTACCTGCTTCAAAGAGTTTCTGAGCATATATAAAGTGATTGTGCCAAAGTCAATGTTTGTCGCGTAGAGTGTGCTCAATAAACATTAGCTGAATTGGAATCCTTCTAGGATTTAGTTTCCTTATCAGTAAAAGAAGGATGGTAATCTCTGCCTGCCTTCTCCACAGGCTCATTAAGTGTCCAGATGAGACTGTGGATGTAAGAAAACTTTCAGAAATACTGTTAGACAGTATTGCAATTATGAGAACTTTATAACTGTGTGGAGGTTGCTGATATTTTTTTGCAAGTAGGAAACTAGGCACGTCTTGGCTTTTGCTCATGCCCCTCTCAAAACTGGGGAGGTATGACCACCCCCAAGGAGGGATTTGCTGGTGTCAGCACAGAATGTAGAAATGGGGTCAGACATGGAAGCCTGGCATCATGGATAAGTGCCCAAAGAGAGGCATAAGGAGGCAAGAGAGTTCATATTCTTCCTGTCAGGGAGGGCTCACAGAAGGGCATCTGGACAGGTGGGTTAAAAACTGGGTTACATGGGGGGCGCCTGGGTGGCTCAGTCGGTTAAGCGGCCGACTTCGGCTCAGGTCATGATCTCGCGGTCCGTGAGTTCGAGCCCCGCGTCGGGCTCTGTGCTGACAGCTCAGAGCCTGGAGCCTGTTTCAGATTCTGTGTCTCCCTCTCTCTCTGGCCCTCCCCCATTCATGCTCTGTCTCTCTCTGTCTCAAAAATAAATAAAACGTTAAAAAAAATTAAAAAAAAAACTGGGTTACATGGAAATAGCGGGTAACACCAAATGGGCATAGGCAGGGAGATAAGTAGGCATGGCCAATGCAGGAGAGAGAGTGAGTCCTCTCATTTGGCTGGAGCAAAGGGTTGGGGAGAGTGGAATTTATCAGAAAGTGCCCAGACCAAGAGTCCAGCCTTAGACCACCAACAGAATGGACTAGAAGGTTCTGGAGTGTGACAGGAAGAAAGATTCTACTCGATCCTTTGTGGTGGCGGGGGGTGGGGGGAGGGAGCCCAGATCAGAGCTTTAGGAGGCATCTTTGCTAAGGGTGGGACCCAGGAAGACATCCACCTGAAACAGGCAGATGGATTTTCCCCTATAATTATTACTCTTAATGGTTAGGTTCAATAATACTTGTGTCCAATGATAGTGAGATCCAATAATTTTAGTTGCTAACATTTATAGAACGTTTTGCATGTGCCAGGCACTGTTTGACCAGTTGTATCAACTTCGTAGGGCCGCGTAGGAAGTACCACCAAGTGAGTGGTTTAAAACAACAGAAATGTACTCTGTCATAGTTCTGGAGACTCCGTCCAAAGGCTCTAGGGGAGAATCCTCTTTTGCTTCTTCCAGCTTCTATGGATCTAAGTGTTCCATGGACTGTGACTGCATCCTTCCAGTCTCTGCCTCTGTCTTCTCATGGGTTTCTCCTCCGCGTGTTTCTTGTAAAGACACTTGTCAGTAGATTTCCGGTCCACTCAGGCATTCCAGGATGATCTCATCGTGAGACCCTTTGCTTAATTTCACGGGCAAAGACCCATTTTCCAAAAAAATTCATGTTCACAGATTCTGGAGATCAGTGCATGGGGATATTTTTTTGGGGGGGCCACCATTCAAACCATACATGATGTCATTTCATCCTCAAAGGGTGGTGACACTGGCGGGTAAGCAATCTCATTATCCTGGTTTTATACACGAGGAAACCGAGGCTCAGAGAGGCTGAGTAACTTGCTCAAAGTCATAAGGCCAGTAAAGTGGCATAACTGGGTATGAATCCCAGTGGTCTGGCTCAAGGCTGTGTGTACTCCTAACCGTCATGCTATTCTGCCTCTTAGCGATATTTGAGAGGGACATCACTCTCACAGACAAAGACACCAAGAATTTGGAACCCTTCTGTGGCAGGTGGAGGGTGTGGGGGGGGGGGGATGTTCAAAAGGCGTGAAAGTGTGGCCAGGGAGACAGGGCTCTGATAAGTGGAGAACAGATGCAGCTAGGCAGGAGGACAGCCGACAAGACTGAGCGTGTGTGTGTGTGTGTGTGTGTGTGTAGGCTGCGTGGGCGCCCAGGTCCTCTGGAGCCGTGAGATCTCTCTGGTGTTACGTGGGTTCCTGGGTTATGTTGTCTTCTCTTCATCTACCCCACGTGGCAGGCGTGGGCTCGTGGAAGCTGGGGAAAGGGAAGAGGAGCCATGGGGTCACAGGGGAGTAGGGAAAGAGGTCAGCAGCCATGACAGCAGTGACTCGGAGAATGGACACCTCCCAGGAGTCTCTGGATCTTGGGGTCAAAGCTGCTTCCCCACATTTGTGGGGGATGAGTCTGGAACCGCTTCATTTGGCTGTTAAAGGGGGACCAGGGTGGCCTGTGCTCCAGGAGGTGGGAGAGGGTCACCTGGGACACGGAGGAGGGCGTGTCTCCCTCCGTGGCTAACAGAAGGCACCCCCGCCCCAGGAAGCATGGTGAGGATGTGCCCACAGGAGAGGAAGCAGCCCCTCACAGCTGCGCATTCTGGGGGCAGCAAGCAGCTGCAGGGAGCCCCAGGGAGGACAGGAGGATGCCTTTCTCCACCCGTTTTTTCTTCCTCCCCAGTGGTATTCTGGGAGGGAGGGGATGTGAGGACTGGGGTCGGGTCAAGGGAGGGCAGAGTTTGCCTTGGTTTTCTTCCCTTCCTCTCTCTGACATGCTGTTTTCCTGTTTTTCATCCTCACTGCCGTGGTGGCTCAACCTAGAAAAGTGATCTTCACAGAGAAAGGCCTAGAGAAGGGCCTGGTCCCCTCCCAAACCTCTCCCGGCTCCCCTGGCTGGGTTCTCGCTGAGGGCTGCACGACGAGGCCACCCTTCATGAGGGTCCCTTGGAATTTTGTGGGAAAGAGCAAACGAGACGAGCTGCTAGACTGCCACTTGTGGACCACGTGGTCCTACACAAATGCCAAGTGACCGGGTGCCTCCAACCACTGGATGCCTGGCGCAGTCACCCAGGAAGTTAGAGCAGACTGTGGCTGAGGAAATCAGAAGTCAAAGGTCAAAGAGACCCCAGCTGTTCCTTCCCATGCTGGTCCCCACAGTGAGGCCTGTGACCCGGTTCCCGGTGCCACACACCTTCACTCAGCTCTCCTCCCCGGCAGTGCCTGACCTCAGGTGGAGTAAATGAAGGGCTCGTCCAGGCCCGACGCTGAAGCGCGAGTCTTTGCTGCTGCCCAGTCTGTCCAGACCTCAGCGAGGCTGCCCCGGCTGCTGTGGGCGGAGGTGGAAGGAAAGCAGGTGAGGAGTCAACGTCCTACGCGTTAGCAACAGGGGGCAAATAGGAGATTTCTTTGGGCTTCCCCATTATGAGCACTGCATTTGCTTGTGACAGCTGCCTCGGGCTCAGGACGGAGAAGGTGGCAAAACACAAGGCCTGGTGGGGCGTCGTGATGAGGTGACGGTGAAACCAGGGCAGAGACGTGCTCCCCAGGTATTATTCCACGTGCTCCTGGGTATTGTTCCCAACCTCTCGTGCGGTGAACAGGAGTCAGGACTGGTTCTGGCGAGGCGACCCTGAGCAGAACGATGGGTGTCCCTTCTGGGCTGAGGCAGTCATAGCCGGTGTCCCCCTTCCATGCCCCGCTCCTCCTGTTCCGGCAACCCTGGAGACCACGTGGTCCAGATGGGTCAGCGGCAAGATGGGGGAAGGCTGCCCAACCCACACTGGAATTTTCCCTGGTGGGAAATAAGCTTGTAAGTGTACAGAGCCCCTGAGCTTTGGAGGTTTCCTGTGGGACAGGTAGTGTTAATTACTTTGATGAATACACCCCCTCATATCAACACAGCCCCTTCGGTTAGATACCACCTGCTTTTCATAACCACCCACAATAGCTTTTCTTCTTAGGAGTGAATTGTAGCAGTGACTTGCCCAAGGTCACGCAGATAGAAAAGGAGCTTACGGGACTGTTGGAAGTTAAGCAGAAATACAGAGGGGGCAGTAACAGTGAAACAAAGAGGATGCCCTTCCCTTGGTTTAGAGAGCCAGGTAGGAGGCCAGGTGGAGATAGGGGTAGAAGAAAGAAAGAATACTTCCAGGAGGCTGTTGGCTCCTTTTCCTCTCTATACCCTTAACCTCATGGCCTGTGCAGTTGCAGGCAAGGGGGTGCCCTGTGTGAGGCCCCCCAGCACCAGGGAGGTAGAACCACAGAAACGTGTCTTTGGGGACTCACGTGCCCGGATGCAGGTGTTCTCTGGATAGGAGCACCAGTGGCAATAAAACCACTGAGACTTTGCACAAAACTAAAGGAGCAGAATGGAGATGTCCAATGAGCACTGTGCCCCAAAGCTGCCCCTCGTGTTGACCAGGTTGTCATTGCTCAACGCGCTTTGGGGCCTCTCTTTGGGGTGTGCCCGTTTGCTAGCCACATCCTTTATAACTAAGCCACTGAAGTCCTGCTTCTGTTTTTTTCTTTCTGTAATTTTTTTTTTAACATTTATTTATTTTCTGAGAGGCAGACAGAGACAGAGCATGAGTGGGGGGCGGGGCGGGGGTAAAGAGCAGGAGACACAGAATCCAAAGCAGGCTCCAGGCTCTGAGCTGTCAGCACAGAGCCTGACGCGGGGCTCGAACTCACAAACCTCGAGATCATGACTTGAGCCAAAGTCGGACACTTAACCGACTGAGCCACCCAGGCGCCCCTCTTTCTGTATTGTTTTAAATTTATTTTTTGAATAGATAACATATATAAGGCTCAAACATCTAGAGATGCTTAAAGGTATAGAGTATAGATGCCCTCCCACCCTTGCTCCCTCATGCTCGGTTCCTGTTCCATCTGATGGGTAACCATTGTTGTTAGGTCATTACTTCCATTCAGACTTTGTTTTGTAAGTTTGCAAGATAATCGTATTATTTTTAGCCTTGCTTTTCTCATGAATGGTGTCACATTACACTGTATTTTGTTTGTTTGTTTGTTTTCACTTAAGACATCTTGGAAGTATTTCCATACTGTAATAAAGAGCATAAAGAATTCTCTCTCTTTTCAACAGATACATAGTATTCCATTGTCAGGACGTATTATGAATTATTTAACCAGTTCCCCATTACTATTACGAAGAGAAATGCAATGAACATCTTTCACATTTACAGTTTGCATATATTTAAGTATACCTGAAGGGTGGGTTCTTTTTTTTTTTTTTTAACATTTATTTTTGAGAGAGAGAGAGACAGACAGAGTGTGAGCGGGGGAGGGGCAGAGAGAGGGAGACACAGAATCTGAAGCAGGCTCCAGGCTCTGAGCTGTCAGCACAGATCCTGACGCGGGGCTGGAACACACGAACCGTGAGATCATGATCTGAGCTGAAGTCGGATGCTCAACCGACTGAGCCGCCCAGGCTCCCCCGAAGGGTGAGTTCTGAGAAGTGGAAATGCTGGGTCACAGGATAGGTGTATTTTATATTTTGATAGATGCCAAATTGCCCTCTGTGGGGGTTTGTTGTGCCAATTTGTATTGCTATCAGCGATGTATGAGAGCGCCACTTTCTGAACAATTTCACCAGCAGAATGTGTGTTCAAACTTTCAGGCTTTTATCATTTGATAAGAGAAAAGTGGAGTAGCTTTGTATTATATTATCATTAGTGAGGTCATATATATTTTCAAATGCTTAATTCGTAGTTCTTTTTTAGAAGTTATCTGCTCCTATCCCTTGCCTATTTCTGTACTGTTTTTGGTCTTTTTCTTATTAATTTGTAGGAGCCCTTTATTTATAATAGAGACCAGCTCTTTGTTACTGGGATAAGTTGCAAATATTTCTTCCTAGTTTGACTTTTAAAAGATTTTTTCTTTTTTCTTTCTTTCTTTCTTTCTTTCTCTTTCTTTCTTTCTTTTTGCTTAGGATGTTTGTTGTTTTTTGTTTTGCCATGGAGGAGTTTTTGGGTTTCATGTAATCAAATCAGTCTTTTTCTTTTATAATATGGATATTCCGTTATAGTTAGGCACACTTTCCCTATTGCAGGTCTTTAAGGAATTCTTCCATATCTTTTTTTTTTTTAGCACTTATATAGTTTTATTTACCTTTTGTCTAAGTCTTTGATCCATTTTGAATTTTCTAATTGAGTCCAAGTTTAGTTTCATCTAGCTTGTTAGTCGATATCCCAATTAGTCAATCCGTTATTGAACAATCTATTTTTTTCACCCATGATTTTTTTTTTTTTTTCAACGTTTATTTTATTTTTGGGACAGAGAGAGACAGAGCATGAACGGGGGAGGGACAGAGAGAGAGGGAGACACAGAATCGGAAACAGGCTCCAGGCTCCGAGCCATCAGCCCAGAGCCCGATGCGGGGCTCGAACTCACGGACCGTGAGATCGTGACCTGGCTGAAGTCGGACGCTTAACCGACTGCGCCACCCAGGCGCCCCATTTTTCACCCATGATTTGAAATGACACTTTTATCATTACAAAATCCTATATTATTTGGACCCATTTCTGGTCTATTATATACCATTGGTTTAACTATGTATATGGCAATATGACCATTTTTTGAAATGTTGAACATGTTTTCTATCATGTAGATCATGTAGGATACGGCCTTCTCATTTCTCTTTTTTTTTGCAGAGTTGTGTGGACAATGTTTTTTGTTTTTTTTTCTTCATATGAAATTTAAAATCATATAATCTGGCTACAAACCACACGTTAGTATTTTTAGTGGAATTTCAGTAAATCCAAACAGTCACTGAAGAACGATGGACATTTTACTCGGAAATTGAGTCTTGTTATCTGAGACTGTGGGGTGATGGTCATTTGTTTGAGTCTCTTTGCCTCTCCATCACTTCTAGGCCTGTTTAGAGATGAAAGGCTTTTGGGAGATACAAACACTTCCAAATCCCCGAGTGTTAGCTGTTCATCATACAGCAACGACGAAGGGCCGGGTCCTGGTCTCTAACCATCTTCTCCTGGACCAAAGCTCCACCTGGTTTGGGTTGGGGTTTGGGGGGAGAGGGGAGGATCTGTCACCAACAGATTGGAGCTGGGGAGGGAGCTATCATCTGGGTATCCAGAACTGAAAGTCAGCAATCTCGGACAAAGATAGAAGGGGCAGGAGTGGAGGACTGTGGGCTACCAGTAGATCTGCAGGAAGGTGAGGAGGAAGAGAAACCAGAGGGTGGGCAAGAGCAAACTGTGGGGGAGGAGGGGGAGAGGGAGGAGGGGGAAGAGGCGGGAGGGGGAAGGGGGAGGAGGGAGGAGGCAGCATCTGGGCAGGAGCCCGGTTCCAGTGAGGCCCTAAAGAGACTGCAACCTCTTCAAGGGCTGGGACAATGTCTTCAGTGGCAACATCTTTTAAAATATGTAATAAACAACATACATAGAAGAATGTAGAAAACATATGTGCGCTGCTTACTGAACGGCTCTGAAGTCAACTCCCTTTCAGCCACCACCAGGTCAAGAAACAAAATGTTTCTGCCAGCTAACCACTGTCCTGCCAGTTTATGATCAGAAGACAATTGTTATTATAATAAAGAAAAAAACGTTGACAAATTCAAGACCAGGGCTGAAATGTGCTAGAAAGGGGATTGGAACCTTGGCCAAGAAGAGAGACCCAAAGAGTAAATCAGGAAACTGAGGCAAAGGTGTAGCCAGGGAGCAGAGGTCTGGGAGCAAGGCGACTACTCCATGGGTATGTGAGCCCCCTGGCATTTGCATGTGCACCCCCCCCCCCCCCCGCCAGCTGCTTGGCTCAAAGCAAGCTGCTTAGGCTAGCCAAATAGCTGGGGCAGAAGCTCAGCGCACATACATTTAGGGCCTCAGGAGGCCTGTAGTGCAAGATTATCTTAGTTTTAAGGAGCAGAACCCCACTTCAACTAGCCTGAGTAAGCAGGTGCAGACCAGGCACCTCCCAGGACTGAGGTCAGCTGGGTCCCAAGACTCTACTGGGGAAATGAAGAATGCAGATTTCTTTCTTTGTTTCTCTCTTTCTTAAGTTGATTTATTTTGAGAAAGAGAGAGTGTGTGGGAGAGGGACAGAAAGAGAATCACAAGCAGGCTCCGTGCCTTCAGCACAGAGCCTGATGCAGGACTCGATCCCATGAACCATGAAATCATGACCTGAGCCGAAATCAAGAGTCAGACGTTCAACCAACTGAGCCACCCAGGTGCCCCAGAATGAAGATTTCTTGAACTCTCTGTGGGCTACTGGTCTCTCTCTTCCATGCTTCTCTTGGCTTCTTTCTCTCCTTGCTTTCTAAGGGTACTTTCTCCTCTTGCCCAAGGCCCAAGAGAACCCTTCTATATACACCAGGACATTTTTCAGCTCCTGCTCTCAAGTGTCTTCCTGCTTAGATCCCTTCTCCAAAGGAAGAAGTCTGATTGCTACCCCCTACGTGGGTCCCACCATGGGCCAGTGGGTGGTGCCCTAGGCCCAGAGAGTCCACCTCATTTCTGAGGAGATTTCTGTAGTTTTGAGGTTTGATTCATCCCTGAGAAGTAATCAGGAAATTTGCTGAGACCTGAGTCTCAATGGCCTCTGCCATGGGGTGGCATGGGAATGAGGGTCACGTGAGCAGTCAGCACCCCCTTCACCTATCAGGGGTGCATCTCAGAACTTTGTTTCTTGGTGACAAGAAACCTTCACAAGAGAAAGTCACTGGTGGCTTAAAAGGTGGTTTTCTTGGAGTGGAAAGATAGATTCAGAAGACTCAGGATTCTCAATGTCTGAGGCCTGGTAAAGACAGTTTTGCTTTTCGGAGTTGGAGTGTTTGTGAATGTCAAGGGCATCTGTGCTTGACTAGTCAGGAACAAAAAAGGGCATGGCCCATGTTAGTTTCTGTTGTAGGGGAGCATGAAGCTTGGAAGTTTGATGCCAGGGCAGGTCAAGGGAATGCAGACAGATGACTGAGGATGCTGAGTGTGAAGTAAGGCAGGGCGGGCACTTCTGGAACAAGTGTATGCCTGGGGTGGGCCGCCTGCTTGTGTGTGTCTGGCTCCATGGTAAGGAGTCTGGCCTCTTGGTCTAAAGATACCTGGAAGGACAAGGCAGGAGGAGCCGATGCTCTCCCACGCATGGGCATTTAGGAAGGGACTCTGTTGTTTATTTTTAGGAAACGGAAGGATCAAAGTCATTCAGTCCCCTCGTGTTTCCATGAGGCCAGGCACCATGGGCAGGCAGTGCCTATGGGGTAGTCTATGAGGAATCTCTGTGGGACCCCATTAGTTCCCTAACATCTCCGCCATTGCCCTTTTAAAATCTGGAAATCCCTACCCAAAGGGATGTCTTTGGCTTGAGAATATTGCTAGAAAGCCCATAACAAATCGTTTCCATGTTCAAAGCCCATCTCAGTGAGGTCCATCTTGACCACCATATTTTATTCATTTATTTTATTTTATTTGAGACAGAGAGAGTGCACTCAAATAGGGGACGGGGGCAGAGTCAGAGAATCTTAAGCGGGCTCTACGGTCACCATGCAGCCAGACCCAGGGCTTCACCCCACGACCCTGGAATCATGACCTGAGCCGAAATCAAGAGTTGACGCTCAACTGACTGAGCCACCCAGCTGCCCCTTGACCACCATATTTAAAATCACATTCCCAGGGCGCCTGGGTGGCTTAGTAGGTTGAGCATCTGACTTCGGCTCAGGTCATGATCTCACGGTCCGTGAGTTCGAGCCCCGCGTCGGGCTCTGTGCTGACAGCTCAGAGCCTGGAGCCTGTTTCAGATTCTGTGTCTCCCTCTCTCTCTGACCCTCCCCAGTTCATGTTCTGTCTCAAAAATAAATAAATGTTAAGAGAAAAAAAAATTAAAAAAAAAGTAAATTGCTTAAAAAAAATAAAATAAAATCACATTCCCACCACCAGAACCTTCCAATTCCCCTTATCCTGTAGTATTTTATTTTTATGGCACTTTTTACCTAATATAGGATACGCTTTTCATTATTTTCTGTCTCCTTTTACCAGGATGGATACAATCCCACTGCCTAGAAAACCATCTGGCATACAGTGGGCACCCAGAAAACACCTGTTGAACCAAATCTCTAACCCGAGGATGCTGAGATGGGGATGGAGGGCTGTGTAATATTTTAATCTGGGATTCCCAACCTTTTCCAGGGAAAAGTCCTCTTTCAAGCTCACAACATTTCAGGGAGATGCATATAGATAGTAGCTATACTTGGAAAGTTCCAAGTGCTTTGAATTTGTACTTGAAAATGAATTTTACTTTACTAATCTATATACGTTTGAGAAACAGTATGTTATGTTCTCTATTCGTATCCATTTATGTACTATCCTAACACTGCCTGACACACGTATGTTTTCTCACAAACTGTTTGCAGTAACTCTGAGAACACCAGAGCCTTCAGCCCACAGGTCAGACTCCTGTTTACAGATGGAAGGTGTTTGCACAATGACAGCAACAGCCAAGGGCCTGCTTGGTCTCCATGCGTCTCCCTCTGGGCCGATGCTCACTTCCCCCACCCTCATGTGGTGTTTGGGTTGGGTTTGGGGGGAGATGGGAGAACCTGTCACCAAGAGATATAAAAAGTCAAGAAAGGGGTCATTGGAGCTGGGGAGGGAGACTCCATCTGGATATCCAGAACTGAAAGTCAACAATCTTGGACAAACATAGAAAGAAAGGGGCGGGCATTTAAACTGTTTAAAACCATTAGCAACTATGGATAATTGAACACTTATTAGTTTATTGGCTGTTTAGTTATCAGAGATGGGACTCAAAAGGTTTGGAATGGCTGACAGCTAGGTTTTGAGTGGGGCAGAGTAGAGTAAGGTGAACATGGGCTTTGGGGCTACAGAGATTCTTTTTTTTTTCATGTTTATTTATTTTTGAGAGAGAGAGAGCGAGAGAGAGCGCACAAGCTGGGGAGGGACAGAGAGAGAGGGAGATAGAATCTGAAGCAGGCTCCAGGCTCTGAGCTGTCAGCACAGAGCCCAACGTAGGGCTCCAACCCACGAACCATGAGATCATGACCTGAGCTAAAGTTGGACGCTTGACCGACTGAGCCACCCGGGCGCCCGACAGAGATTATTTCAAGTTTGTGCTCTGACAAGGACCATCTGGGTGACCAGGAAGTTACTTCTTTTGTTGCTTCTGGGTCATGGAGATGAGATGGGATGGCGAGTGCCAGATACTTAGTGGTATAACTGGGACATCTGGGTGCTCCACAAATGCTCCTTTCCTGTAAAGTTCTGAGGGAGGGGGCAGTGTCCAGGAGGGTCCTGGGCATGTGGGGGCAGGGCACCAAATCGGGAACGAGGAGGTGCTGAAAGATGTTTTGTGCCAGGGCTGAGGATGTCTTGTGCGGGGACGACAGGGCGATCTCCAATGTCAGGGAGTTAGGGGGACGGTTATTACTCACTCCCTGGGAGCATCCCCTTTGGGTGGCAAGGTGGAGTCCCTGGGTGCATTTGTAGTGGGTGAGGGGCACTGCTGTCCCCGCAAGTAAACCATGAGCTCCCTGCTGAGCAGCTGATGAGATGCGGTGCCCTAATTAGCGAGACAGTCCTGCTGGGAGCCTCAAACTGAGACTCTAATTCCAATCAGCATTTTGATTCCAGTACATTTGGCAAAATAAAAACAGCTGTGAAGAGAGCCCGTGAAAAAGACAAGAGTCCTCCTCATGCTTGCCTTTCAGCCCTCCAGCTTTTGGAGACACTCGGCCACTTCAGTTGCTTTTCCTCTCCCGCTTCTCTTTTCGGCTTGCCAGGGAACACGATACCTGCCACCCGGCATAGGCTTCCATCCCCTGACGCCCAAGGAAACCACCCAGGTTCTGATTAGGGCCGGCCCTCTGGCTCCGCACGGGTGTCTGTCATTTCAGATGGGCTCTGTGGCGGGCCCAATCACACAGATGCGAGCCACAGGGATGCCAGAGGGTCTATTTTCAAGAGACTGGTCTGGGAGCAAGTCACAGACAAAACCAGAGAACACAACCCATCGCCCCAGAACGCCACTTTTCAGCTCCTGATGGGTTTGGCCTCAGTCCTCCTTGCTTTTGTGGGTAAGTCCAGAAGTGTCCACTTACATAGGATGTAATTTTAAGAGCCCTGAGATGCCCAACTACCTTTGGCCTGAAATAGAAATGCTCCTTCTGGGAGCACGCCTTCAGGTCAAGGAAGCTCCTGTGAAAAAGAAATAGCTAACCAGAGAGGGGCAGCCTGCTTCACCCATTAGCAGGCATTAATACTAGAGCAGCTTCCTGGTTTTTTTTGGAGGGGGAAGGTCCATGGTAAAAGGCGTGTGACATAGGATAGGCACCTTTGGATATAGGGGGTGGGTACAGGAAGATATCTGCAGCCGGGGGAGGAGCAGCTTGGGGACCCGGTATCTGGGGAAACTGTAGGGAGAAGTGCAGAGGCCATCGGCCCTGATTTCACTGACTTCACTGGCTTGGCCGACTGACCGTGGATTCAGGGCCATCCACGAGGTCTTTTGTCCACAGAGCTAACAGTTCATTTATGAGTCTGCCGGTGCTCTCCTATTATTCTACTACGTTCTACAAGGGAAGGGAAGATCCACCTCCCCCCCACCCCCATTTCAACCCACACATCAGGGAAAGTCCTAACCGTCCTCTAGAAGACTCCAAGTTGGAGGGTAAGGCCATGGCTTTGCTGCTTGAATGCCCTTTAGGAGATGGGGCGGGGGGAGTCAGATGCATGCACTTTTGTTAGGCTCTGTGATTGATGAGGGAACTTGCAACCTGGTTTTGCTCGGTCTACCGGGGAAATTACCTCAATGCAACTCAAGGCCTCAAAGGAGGCTTAGTTGCTACAAAGTAGGGCAGTCTAAAAATAGAGGCTGTTTCTGTACTTGGCTCAGCTGATAAGAAGGAAGTAAACCTATCAAACAATAACATATTTAATGTTCTCAATATTTCTGATGTGCAAGTTCTGGGCTGGCTACGGAGGGGGATACAGCAGGAATATAAATTGGGGGTGACCATACTTCCTGTTTCCTGGGGCAGTCTTGGCTTGTTCTCATGTAATTCTTATTAGCTCCCTCTTTTAATCTCAGGAGTGCCCTGGTTTGGACAATACATTATATGTTCATCTTCAGTAAAAAAATGCTGCTGAGTTAGAAAAATTAAGCAGCTCGTGTTTCTGGAATGAGCAAAGTGAGATTCAGCTGGCCTGCGTTAGGGAGCAGCTGATGGGAGTCCATGCACGTCTAAAAGTGAGCTGATGTTTCCCTTCCACTTGCCATCTAGGTTCCTGTCGTGGCTCCAGGTGGCATGGCTATGGGGCATCAGTGCATCCATCCCATGTTGGTAGCACCTTCTGGAGACATCCCTAAGATCTACAGTGTGAAGGGTTCCCCTTAGAGTTGTGTGTCACAGCTCCCTGGGTCTTGGGTTTGGAAAGGGCAGAGAGATTACTTATTTGTTTTTTTAAAGTTTTTATTTATTTATTCTGAGAGAGAGAGAGAGAGAGAGAGAGAGCATGTATGAGCAGGGGAGGGGTAGAGGGAGAGAGAGAGAATCCCAAACAGGCTCTGCCCTGTCAGCTTGGAGCCCAGCTTGGGGCTTGAACCCACAAAACCGTGAGATCATGACGTGAGCTGAAATCAAGAGTCGGATGCTTAGCCGACTGAGCCACCCAGAGTCGAGAGATTATTGTCTTATTTCCAGCTGTTCACTCTCACCTGGGAGCCTGCCAGCACCCTGGGGGCAATGGTCATGCTTGTTCATCTTCCCATGTTTTGGCACAAGTGTGTACAACAGAGCGGTTCTCCAATACATGGGAGATGAACTGAGTCAGATTTAGCCATCAACCCCTAACACACGCTGCTCAAAGACCTTCATGAAGATGTTCTCCCCGGGGGTTGTTGGCCATGACTGGGGAGACACTAAGCTGACTCGTGCACCTGAGTCCCTCACAGGTGTATGGTGGCATTGACATCTCAGTGGTGGGGCCTGGCCTGCGTGGGCTGGGATTAGAACTCCTGGTCTCTCCTCTCTGGAATCTGTCGTCTGCGTGGTGATGGGAGGCCAAGTTCTGCTAAAGGGCCAGTTCCACATTGGGTGGCTCTCACGGCATGTGGTTTTATGATTCCCATTTGCTGGGTTCCCTTCAGAGGTGCTGACTCTGGTATAGAGAATAAATCCAGCCTAAGGGCCTTCTTCCGGGGGCAGGTTACAATTCTGGGAGCTGTTAAGGAGAAGGGAAGGGTCTCTGGTCAGGAAAAGGGGTGGCTGGGAGCAGACAGAGGGCAGGGTGTGGCTGTATCACTCACCGAAGGCCACCATTACCTGATTAAAATGTCCCTCCAGCAGGGCCAAGGGCAGGCAAGAGGGAAGAGGTCAGGGAGTGTGGGTCCCCAGACTTAGCCCCATACAGGGCCTTCTGAGCATTAGTTGCAGAGGGTTAACTGTGACTGGCAGGGGTCACTAATCGGTTTAGAAAGAGGAGTATAGCTAGGGCAGGGATGGTAAAAGAAGAAAGAAGGGGCGATAAAAAATAAGCATATCTGATCCCATAAAAGGGCTTGGGGACATGAATAAAGGGAGGTTCTTCATATAAGGACAAGTGGAATTTGATGAAGTAGCTTCATCGTCCCCAAGCTATTGTCCAAGATGTCAGGATTCACCGGGTCGGGGTAGAGCAGAGCAGAGGGCAGGCAGAGGAGACAGGGGCACCTCCGTGGACAGCACAAAGGTGTCTTGTGGCAGGCCCAGATTTCTGCTGGTGAGAGAGGTGTTTTCAGGACACCAGAGTTCTCCCTGGCCAGCCATGAGCATGCAGCTGTCATGTCAGGGAGCCCGAGGGAGGCACGACGCGGTGGGGCAAGAAGGAGAATCTGGGAGCTAGTTCTGATGTTTCGATCAGCTTTTAAAAAATTGATTGCTTTAATTCCCTAAGCACCCTGGGAGTTGTTTCTATTTGCACTGTATCATTTTTCAGATGGGGAGGCAAGAAACAGACAGTGAAAACAGATATACTTGGACAGAGGGATTTCGGTTCCCCATAACATGCTCCCCACCAAAAGTGACCCTAAAGGCTTGTGGCCTGGCTTCCGCTCTTGAGCCAGATAATTAACAGTCCAATTCCAGTCTAGTCACTTTTTACCTGGAGGCTCCCTGAGCCTCATTCTTAGCCTGGTGGGCTGTGTGAGGATTGAGGATGATGTATGGACGTGGCTCCGTGTCACCTACCTCCGTCAGTGCTCAGGAAATGGTGGATGCTGGTCTGTGGGCATTATGATAGGAAGCACTTACCCAGTGCCCACCAAGTGAGTCCTGCTAAACAATTTGCACACCACAGCCCGTTCATCCCTTCAGCCCACTTCACAGATGAGGACAGGACATACAGACTGACTCCCAGAGTACATACACAGAGGTTCAACCTCTTGCTAGTGTGGTAGAGCTGGGATTTGAACCCAGGCAGGCAGCCTTCAGAGGCCAGGCTTGTTGTACTGCTTGTGTTCACAGATATAATTTATATCAAGGCCAGAGGGAAACCCTACCCTCCCTTACTCCGGTAAAACTTGTGACATTGACACAGTTCACCATGGAGCCTTTGTCCTCTCTCCCTGGGCTGTCCCTTCCCTTTTGTGATGGCCCAGATGCCCAGAGCCCTTCAATTTTTCCATGTCTCTGTTGCTTGGCTCTTGTGTGCCCGGTGTGGTTCGAGGCACTCTGAGTACATCTCCTCATCAAATCCTTCTGTAAGCTCTATGAAGATCCCAGTTTACAGATGGGAAATGGTGCTCCTTGGGTCACCCAACATGGCCCTCCCTTCCTCAAGGGTCCTGTTTTCCAAGGGGGAATGTTCTAGGTAACGGAGCAGTGTGGGCAGAAGCTCTGAGGCACCATGGCCTTTTGGGGAGTCTGCACATGTCTACATGGTTGGTGCATTGTAAGAGGACGGCCTGTGGGGAGACAAGGCCCGGACTGTGCTCTTTGCTCAGCCTGAGCATGGAGGGCTGTGGTGACCTGTTAGTCCTCACACCTGTTAGTCCTCCCAATGCACCTGTCCTCATGCACCTGCCCTGATTACAAAGCCTTCCTATTTACCTCTGGGTCTGCATTTAGAGCCGGCCTGGGGAGACCAACAGTCCCATGAATGGTGATGAGGGAGTCATGGTCTTGCTTTTCAGCCCTTCCAATGGGCTACAGTGGGATCTCTTGACCTCAAGTGATGCTGGGTCCTCCTTGGCTATCAAACTGGTGTAGGTGCAAGGGCTGACGTCTCTCTGTTTGGTGAGGAAGGCAGCTGAGATAATGAGAAGGGGCTTCTTGGGAGGGAGGTGTGTGTCCAGGTAGCTTATGGAGGAGCTACCTGGACACACACGTTGAACTCACACACTGCAAGATCAGGACCTGAACCATAACAAAGAGTCAGACGCTTAATGACTGAGGCACCCAGGTGCCTCTAACACCATCTCCTTATAAAGAGGCTTTTAGATCCTCTAGAACAAGAGGACACACACGTTGAACACAACGTAGCTTATGCCACGTTGGGGCAACATGGAGGCTTTCAGAGACACACTGGGGCAAAAGAGGGTTTGTCTCTGAGGGGAAGAGTAGGAAACTGGCAGAGAAAAAGGGGTGGTCACAGTGCCCTCCTCTCTTCCACTGCTGGGTCAACACACTAAGTGAATCCAAACCAGTTGGTTAATCCCACCTAGCTTTTGTTTGAACTTGTCTCTGTGGGTTTCCTTCCTGGCTCTTCAGTGAGAACACATGTAGTCATGGTGACACTCTTACCTTCTCATTCCCCGAGAATCTTTGTCTTAGTGAAGCAGGGTTGGTCCCATACTCTAGAGTTGTGGTTCATAGAGGCAAATTTTCCAGGAGATTTCTGATTGCCAATCCTCTGCTCTGAGGCAGAATAATCTGCGGGTTCCACACTTTCCAAAATGTCCACAGCCACCCTCCATTTTCCCAGTCCTGAGTGGCCATGAGAGGCAACAGCTGTGACCCTGCTTCTTATGTCTCGGTTGGATGAGGCCTGTGATCCCAACTCAAAAAAGACCCTGGGGTTCTGTGTCCCAGAATTTCTAAGAAAGTCTTGATTTCAAACAGCCTGCAGTGTTGGGAGACCACATGTCAGGCCAGTGCCAGATGAATGTGTCCTGATTTTTGTTTCAGAAAGTATGGTCAGCATAAGTGGGGAGAGAGAAATTGGAAAGGACAGTAATTGGAGCCTGGTCCTGGGCATGAGGTGGAAACCACAGAAAGGCTCCATTTCAGTTTGCTTAAGCAACGGTAGCTATCATAGCCTATCAGGGTGCAGGGGCCATCAACGTCAAGGTTGTCTGGTTCAGCCTCAGTCTTTCCATAAACATGTCCTGGCGGTGTTGAGTGCTGGCTCAAAGTCAGGTAGACACAGGTTTGAATCCTGGCTGTGCCACTTTCTAATTTGGACCTTGGGCAAGAAGTGTAACTTCAATCTCCAGTTTATAAACCTGGAAGAATAACGGCACCCTATACCACAGGGTTGTTTTTAGAATTAAACAAACAAATGAATGGAAATTGATTACTCCAGGGCTGGCTCAGTAGTGGTTACCGTCCTCCTGGTCCTCCTCACCGTGTGCCTGGTGCTGTGCTAGGGTGTGTGGACACCAGAGTGGATAAGACGTAGTCCTGGCCTGGGGTAGACACTGCTCATTACCCACTCTTCATCCAATCTGTCTCCCTCCCTCCTTTCCTTTCTCTCTTGCTCCCTCCTCCCTTCTTCCTTCCCTCCCTTCCTTTCTGCCATGATGAGCCCTGATTTATTCAGGTTAGCAAAGTATCCCTCTAAAAAAAAAACACCATTTCCCAATTTTGTTTTCTTTTGGTGATAGAGGTGTTCATGTGATATAGTCTGAGCCAATGAGATGTAGGTGGGAGTCACTGGTAGGATCTAAAAGCCTCTTTATAAGGAGATGGTGTTAGAGGCACCTGGGTGCCTCAGTCATTAAGCGTCTGACTCTTTGTTATGGTTCAGGTCCTGATCTTGCAGTGTGTGAGTTCAAGCCCCACATTGGGCTCTGCACTGACAGTGTAAAGCTTGCTTGGGATTCTCTCTCTCTACCTCTTTCTCTGCCCCTCCCTGCTCATGCTCTCTCTCTCTCTTTCCAAATAAATAAATAAACTTTTTTTTGAAGGAAATGATGTTAGACATGGAGTAGCCATTCTTGACAGTGATGGGATGAGCATGATGACAAAGTCACATGCTAGAGCAGAGCAGGAAGAGAGAGAAGGAATTAAGTCCTTAACGGCAGAGTCAAGAAGGTAGGAACTGTAGGTCAAACCCAGCCTGCCATCTGTTTTTGTCAATAAAGCTTTATTGGAATACAGCCATGTCCATTCCTTTATGTATTATCTGTGGCTGTTTTCACAATACAGTGGAAGAATGGAGTAGCTGTGACAGAGACCATGTGATCCTCGAAGCCTAAACTATTTCTGATCTAGCCTTTCCAGAAAAAGTTTGACGATCCTTGCTTAATGGGATCCGTGTGTCCTGTAACAACTCTGGAGTGCTTAGTCCCAAATGTCTTAGTGAAGGTAATATAAATCTGTGTCAACCATTTAATTTAGTGGCTGTTTTGCTTTCTGATTCTCCAATGTAATACCAAACCATGCACTGCCCTGCAACATTAATTCTTCCAGTTTTGCCAAGATGTTTTAAACTTCTGCTGGAAGACTCAGGGGAGAGCATCTGTGAGGGGTCATAGGCTGCAAGCAAACGAAGCTCCTTCTAAGCCATCAAAGGAGAATGGAAAGTTTTGGAAAGACCACAAAAGGCTTGAGAAGTGGTCTGAGAAAGGACAAGTACTAGGCAGTTCGAGGAATATCAGAAGGCAGGGGAGAGCAGCACCTCCATTAACAGTCCTTTCAGACAGTTCCATGGGAAAGAGGTTCATTCCCAAAAAGGATTAGGGGGCTGCTGGAGTGCCAAAACTGTGAGTGTCCATCCCTGAGGGGAAAATTCCTACCTCCAAAAGAACCCAGTCATCACTGTGCAGAGCCTGCTGGTTGCCAGCCCCCAATACCAATTCTCCCCTCCCCCTGCTATGGTAATAGAACCTCCAATTTTTTTTAACAGGTTGCATGGCCACTCAGAATATCAATGAGTTTCCCGGTGTCCTTTGCAGCAAAGTGAGGGCATATGACTCTGTTCTTGTCATTGGGATGGGAAAAGAAGTGATGTAGGCAGCCTCTGGGGTGTGAACTCAAAGGCTGTACTCTTTCTTCTTCCACTGCCTGGGATGTGGGTGTGGTGTTTCTCCATCTTGGACCATGTGGGGGACAGTACCAACCTAGGGGAGGCAGCTCATAAAGGGAGAAGGAGCCTGGATCTGAGACATGGAGCAGTCAGACCAGTTCCTGATGGGTCACCTCCAGAAGACATTTACTGTGACAGAAAAGACACTTCTCTCTTGTCTAAGTCACTGTTAGTTCTGGTCTTTGTTATGCCTATCCAATACAGTCATGGGCTTCCAGGAAGCAATTACTCATACTGAGCTGAGTGCTGAGTTCCAGTAGCTTCCACCAGTAGATCTCCCCTTGGGACCGTACATAAAATTTCTGAGTTCTCATCCAAAAGACAGCCGTCACATACTTCCCCAAGCCCCATCCAATCTCCATATGCTGTCTTTTCACCTCTAGTTTCTGCACTGTTCTCTGTGGGACATGCCAGTCTCCCTGGAAAGTGCTCTGTTTATCTGCATCCAGACACTTCGCCCCACAAATGCTCAGGCCAAGCAAGGGGACACAGGGGGACTGTCTTCTACTCCACTTTAGATTCTCCACTTCACAACTTCTCAACCAGCTTTCATAAATGGGCAGCGAATCAACATGGACCCTGAATGCTGTCCCTTTAATCTTTTTATTTACCCCAGTGAATTATGTAACATATTGTATTAGTTTTTGGTGGATGCTGTAACAAATTGGTACAACCACCAAGGTAAAAGAACACACATTTATTACCTTAAAGTTCTGGAGGTCTGAAGTTTGGAGTGGGTCTCACTGGGCTAAAAGCAAGGTGATGTAGGGCTGTGTTCCCTTCTGGAGGCTCTGGGGGAAAATCTATTTCTCGCCCCTTCCAGCTTGGCCACATTCCTTGCCGTCCACATTCCTTGGCTCATGGTCCTCTTCTTCCATCTTCAAAGGCCAGCAGAATGGGGCCAAGTCTTTTCATGCTGACATCTCTCTGGTTCAGACTCTTCTTCTGCCTCCTTCTTCCACCTTGAAGGACACTTGTGATTACGTAAGGAGCTCATCCAGAGTAATCTCCCGAGTGTAAGGTCAGCTGGTTAACAACTTTGATTCCATCTCCGAACTTCATTCGTCTTGTCACGTAGCATGACATATTCACCGGTTCCAGAGACATCTTCAGGGGGCCATTATTCTGCCTGCCACACATATTGGTGGTGGTAACTGTGATTATCGCTGACTGATGCTTTCTGTGGGCCAGGTGCTGAAGTAAGAACTTTATATACAGTGTCTTATTTAATCCCCTAACCCTGGGGTGGCAAAATTCTAAGACGGCTCCTAGAAGTTCCGCCCCTGGTGTACATGTCCTATATAATCCCCTCCACATGAGTGTGGGGAGGACCTGTGAATATGATGAATGTCACTCCTGTGATTAGGTTACATAATACGGCAAAGGATATGAAATCGTTAATCACATGATTAGGCTACAAAAGACTTCATTTTAGCAGACGGGGAGAGAGATTCTCCTGCTGGCCTCGAAGAAGTGAGCTGCCATGTTGCAAACTGCCAGTGGAGGGGGCCACGTGGCAAGGAGCCGAGGGCAGCCTCTAGGAGCCAGGAGCAGTCCTGCCCCATGGCCAGCAAAAGAATGGGGACCTCAATCATACAGCCGCTAGGAGCTGAATTCTGCCAACACTTGAATGAGCCTTGGAAGCAGAATCTTCCCCAGAGCCTCCAGAGGAGAAGGCAGACTGGCCAATACCTTGGGAATCTCTAAACAGAAGACCCTGCCTGGATTCTGACCAACAGAACTGTGAGACAATGACTATATTGGTTTGTAGTAATTTGTTATGCAGTGGTTGAAAACAAATACATCTCAATGTGAGAGACTGAAGCTCAGAAAATCTAAGAAAACTGCCAAGGTCAGAGAGCTCACAAATGGTGGAGCTGGTATCCAAGCGAAGGTCTATCTCCAAATCCAAATTTGTAGCTGCTACCACATCCCAACTGACAAGCGTGAATAAAAGATTTGGCATTATCTTTTATTGTGAGTACTTCATCCGAGCCTGATAGGAAATCAAGTTCTTTTCTAGCCTTTTGGAAATGAACTGATAACTTTTCTCTTCTCTGCAGTGAGATATCTCATGTGTTCTGAACCATCTGGGCATCGCTGGGTTTCCACTGGGCTTCCCGTTGTAAAGTGACGTCCCGTTTTTGAACACCATGGCACCAAAATTTAAATTCTAAAACAAGCCGGATGTATGCGCAGGTTTGAGGTAGAAACTTTTTTTTTGTTCAACCAAACTCCAAGTTGGCAAAAGCTATAAATCAGTGCCCGTGAGCTCATCAAATGAAGTCAGCAAGCCGAGTCTTGATCCAGACCTAGAGAAATACTGATATCGCACCTATGTACCCAAACAGATGTGGGTCTCGTATTGTAAAGGAAACAAATCAATTGAAAAACGTTGCTGAATTGTTGGTGGTTGTTCATCTTTAGGAGTGCCCTCTACCACAGATGTAAAAGACATCACTACTGTCAACAATGTCAACATGAAGAAGGGGCCTTCCTACTTGAAAGCTGGGAGCCCCCGCTTCGCCTGGGGTCATGTTAACTCGTCTGTGCCCCCACGGCCAGTAGCTGCGCACAAAAGTTGTTTTGGTTATCCCGGGTTCTTTGCTCTGCGGCAAAGAATGCTCTTTTATCAGATGCTCCCCTAAGCCCTTCTGATATAAACAGCATCTCATAATTTTCTAGAAGGGAGCTTTCAGTGAAGCTGGAAGCTGGGTCATCCTGAGCAATTTGTGGCTTACTTGTCAAGGTGATTAAGAAGACTGTGGGAGAGCAAAGCTCCTAAGATTCTGGCTCTTAGGCCCTATTAGGCGATTAACCTGTGCTCTGGAGAATGGTTAATTAGTAGTTTCCCACTCATTCTTCTGGGCCCGAGAAGGGGCAGGGCTTTGGACACAAGTAGCTTAGGTGGAGTCTTCTGTTCTAAGACATGGTGGGCTACACCCTACAGTTAAGGTTCCCCTTAAGGCTGATCAGTTCTTGATCAGAAAATCCCAGAATCCTTAGCAAAGAAATGGACTCCACCACCCCAGGCAGAGAACTCCTCCCAGTGGTCTTAAGTTTGGGCAAGTCATTCTACCTCAGGAGCCCAGTTTCCTGGTGTTGGATGTGGTTAACATTTTCCTCACAGATCGTGGAGAGAACCTCACAGAGCCAAAGTGTTTAGTTTTCTGTTACTTCATGACAAATCACCACACACTCAGTGGCTTAGAAAACCATACTCCTTATCTCAGGTTCTGTGGGCCAGGAGGGCGGACACGGCTTAGCTAGGTCCTCTGCTTAGGGTCTCACAAGGTTCCAATGAAGGTGTCAGCAGGGGCTCAGTCTCATCAGAGGCTCATCTGAGAAAAGATCACTTTTGTTAGCAGAATTCAGGTCCTTGCAGCTGTGGGACCAAAGGCTTCGCTTTCTTGCTGGAGTCTATCCTTGAATCCTTGAGACCCCTGTCAGTTCCTTGCCACTTGGCCTTGCAATAAAGACAGCCTACAACATGGCAGCTTGCCTCTTCAAAGCCAGCAAGGGAATGAGAGAGGCCAGCAAGATAGGTGTTACAACTGTATAGAATCATATTATCACACACATGTAATCTCACACAACCTGCCCCATTTTTCCTATTCTACTGGTTAGAAGCAAGTCACTGGCCTCAAAATCTCAAGATCTGAGGCTCACACAAGGACGTAAGCACCAGGAGGCAGGAATCATGTAGGACACCTTAAAAGCCCATCTGCCATAACCCCTCAACCCCTTTAAACCAGGAAGTTTGTTCAAACACTGTATACCCTTTCTTCCTGCCGAAATCATCAAGCCCTCCAAGGATATGGTCAATAGTCACCATACCCCGTTCATTTGCTCATTCACTCACTCAACAACCAGTTGAGAACTTGCTACGTGCCAGGCAGTGAGTAAGGCGCTGACCTTTGACCCCCTCTTCCTTCCCAAGCTAAACGTTGGTCAGAGTTGAGGTCCAAGAATTTGGGGACAAGATGAGAAAATGTATCTTTTGGTGGAAACAGAAACTACAATGAAATGTATGCAATTGTCCATTTTGGGAACAGCCTACCAGAAGATGTAAATTGAGGATTGGGACAACGTTCAAATCTTGAAGGAAGACATAATCTAAAATGTGATTATTGTAAGATAAACTATAACTGAGACTCAAATAAAATGATAATTTTTTTTTCGGAAATTATTCAAAATTATTTGTGATAGACGATGTTATAGTTCCCAGTTATTTGCCACTTGCCTATAGGAGGACCATATATCCCTACCTGTTGCCATGGGATTCACCGTGTCCCCTTTGAGAAGAGTACACTTCCCAGCTCCTGCTGGGCATGGCCATGTGACTTGCTTTGGCCAATGGAATGTGGTTAGGAAGTAGTGTATACCACATCCGCTTGGGAGCTTTAGAAGCCATTGTGACTTTCCTTCTCCTGCAAGAATGGCATGTTCCAGATGGGGGCTGCCCCTTTAGTCTGGGCCCTGGAATAAAGACATGTGGAGGAGAGCCACACCTGCAGGTGCATAAAATATAAGTGAGAAGCAACCCGGGTTGCTTTGAGCCACCGACTGAGATTTGGGGTAGTTTAAACTACAGCTTCGTGAGAAGTGACAAAACATAATCCGGAACCAACTGTGCTTTCTGTACACGTAAGAGCGGGCCAGTTGGTGCTGTCCCTGGTGTCTTGAATTTCTGCTGAGGCCCTAAAGCAGAGGGGAGGAATGGAAGTTTGAACTAATGAGAGACTGAACTTTTGATTTAGATTGTACCGGACTTCCTAACAACTGACAATGATTATGGAGGGATAGTAAGATAGGTAAAGGGGATTAAGAGGTACAAACCGCCAGTTGTAAGATAAATAAGACAGGGGGGTGTAACGTAGGGAGTATGGTCAAGAATGTAACAACTTGGGGATGCCTGGGTGGCTCAGTCAGTTAAGTGTCCTACTCTTTTTTTTTTTTTTTAATTTCTTTTAACGTTTATTTATTTTTGAGAGAGAGAGAGAGAGAGAGAGAGAGAGCAAGTCGGGGAGGGGCAGAGAGAGAGGGAGACAGAATCTGAAGCAGGCTCCAGGTTCTGAGCTGTCTTCACAGAGCCCGAGACGGGGCTTGAACTCATGAACCATGAGATCATGACCTGAGCTGAAGTCGGATGCCCAACCGACTAAGCCACCCAGGTGCCCCTAAGCATCTGACTCTTGATTTTGGCTCAGGTCATAATCTCATGGTTTGTGAGTTCGAGCCCTGCATCAGGCTCTACATGGCAGAGCCTGCTTGGGATCCCTGTCTCCCTCTCTCTCTCCCTGCCCCTTCCCACTCCTGCACTCTCCCCCTCTCTCTCAAAAATAAATAAATAAACATTTTTAAAAAAGGTAACAACTTTCTATGGTGACAAATGCTTATTAGACTTATTGTGGTGACTGCTTCATAATGTATATAAATAACAAGTCACTGTGTTCTACACCTGAAACTAATACAATGTTGTATGTCAATTATTCTTCAATTAAAAAAAAAAACCAAAACCATGAGACTGTTACACTTTCTAAAGGGGACAAGAAAAGCTGTCGTCCAGGCTGGGAGAAGTCAGATCCAAGAGCCTGTGACTGAAGGCGATGGTGGTGACAGGAATGCAGTTCTTGCCTTTTGGTGTCCTGGCAGAGCTGGCCCATTTCGTAAGCCCGTTACTTTATTTTGTATGACTCTCCCTCCTGACAAGAGTATGAGGAGCTGCTGAAGCAGCTGTGGTACCCAGTGAACATGTACCTGGTCTAGAAAAAGGCACTAGTTTTCTTAGACTAGGAATTTGGGAATGGAAAAGATTCTAGAAGCCATCAAATCCAACCCCTTTATTTTATAGGTGAGGAAATTAGGATCCAGAGAGTTGAGGAAATCAGTTTACGTTACTTTTCTTTTTCGTTTTTAAAATTTATTTATTCATTTTTATTTTGAGAAAGGCAGAGACAGCATGAGCGGGGGAGGGGCAGAGAGAGAGGGGGATGGCAGACCGGAAGCGGGTTCAACGGTGCCAGCACAGAGGGGCTCGAACTCACGAACCGGGAGATCATGACCTGAGCCAAAACCAAGAGTCAGACGCTCAACCGAGTGAGCCACACAGGCGCCCCTCAATTTACTTTTCTTTATCCTCTGCTTACTCAGAGAATTGGGGGTTTAATCTCTACAGCGGACCTTCCCCCTGGGAACAGATGACTACACCAGTTACCCTGCCATGTAAAGGGCACACGGCATTTTCTTTTATCCCTTCTGTAAATGAGTGATCATGCCTCGACCGCCCAGGTTTTGTGGGGCCCTGAGTGTCCTGATAGAATCGAGCTGTGAACCTCACTGCACCCTAAGCTTGGGGCTCCCCCAGGAAGCAGCTTGCAACACCCCAGTTCCTACTGGGTCATGGTCTTTAATCCATTTGGCTCTGTTATGTCAGATCTTTCAGCTTCTCTGTTTTACTTCCCTTGAATGCTTGGTGTGCTTCCCATAAGGATGCTGGTGTGAGAGAAGCAGCGTCAAGCCCCAGGCCAGCCTAGGCAGATCTTCTGAAGGATCCCACCCAGGTCTCATTTGCAGAGACATCACTTCTGCGGGGCAGGGAGGGCCTGGTGGAGGGTTTCACCCACCACACACATGCACACACAGGCACAGCTACCCTCTGAAATGTCGGGATGATCTCCCCTGAGCCGGTGCTGTCATCGTGGCCCTCCCTTCCCCACGCCAGCGCGGCAATTTAGTTGGCTTGCCTTGGGTTCCTCGATGACACGTCAACCTCACCATCCACCTTAAAGGACTGAGGATTAGAATGTCAGCTCTGAGGCTAGAGGGCCCTTTAAAGAGCACGTCCTTGGGGCGCCTGGGTGGCTCAGTTGGCTCAGGTCATGATCTCATTGCTGGTGAGTTCGAGCCCCGCGTCGGGCTCTGTGCTGACAGCCCGGAGCCTGGAGCCTGCTTCCGATTCTGTGTCTCCCTCTCTCTCGGCCCCTCCCTCACTCACACTTTGTCTCTCTCTCTCTCAAAAAAATGAGTAAGTGTTAAAAAAATTAAAAAAAAATAAACAGCACGTCCTTAATCGCCAGATTTCACTTTTGAATGCTGAAGATGGAAGCATGTGGGGGAAATTGACAGGAATGAAGACAATGTATGGAAGTTGCTGCCGTTGGTACCTTCTGTCTCTGCACCTGTGTGACCTATTCTGTCGCTCCATCCTGCAGGGTGGGCTTTTTACTCTGCACCTGTACGTGATTTAATCCCTGGGCTAAGTCCCCAGTGGGGAAACCAGAGAAGGTTACCATGCAGGTTCCACAGGCAGCTCTCCTGATGGTAGCCGAGTGCCTGGCACATAATAAGTGCTCAATAATCCCTAGTCCAGGGCAGTGACAACAGAGCAGAAAACCCATGGGAAGCACAAGAGACCTGTCTTTCGCTTATAATAGGGGAAGGACTTGTTCCTTCGGGACTCAGGGACACCAACCATAAGTAAGGGACCCAACCCAGCTGGCTTCCCTTGACTTTTGGTTCTGTTTAGAAATGCAGTGTTTGTGGCTTCAGATACATCAAGAGAATTGAACCTGAGAGATAGGCAATTTGGCCAGGTTTCAAACCCACTGAAAACTCCAGCTCTAAATGTAGATGTGATCTGGAAACTTGAGTTTCAAGTTCCCCTTGACTTGGGCAAAGCCTGAATTTCAAATTACTGCACGTTTGATTTTATCCATTCTCAGGTTGATTTCCACACACTTCCTCCCTTCTCCCAGCTCGTCACTCTGGTCGTCGTATCTCTCCTTTGGCCGCCGGCTGCCCTGGCTTCTCTCGCACTGTTGACTGTCATTGTTACTCACACCTGTACTGTGCGTCTGTGCAGTCTTGTGTCCTCTGCCTGAGTGTAGACCCCTTGTGGGCTGGGGCTGTGCCCAAGCCCCTTTCCTTCGCCCTCAGTGAAACTTGCACAGGGTCCAGCTTCTCACCCGCCACACGTAAGGCTTGAGGGCTGCTCAGTTGGAAAGGTAGAAACCAGGCGAAGGTGAGTTCCAACCAGATTTCCAAGCCTTGGCTTTCTGATTTGGTTAACTGTGCATTGAAAGTAGACAAGTAAGGGGCGCCTGGGTGGTTCAGCCGGTTAAGTGTCCGACTTCAGCTCAGGTCATGTTCTCACAGTTTGTGGGTTCGAGCCCCACATCGAGCTCTGTGCCGACAGCTCGGAGCCTGGAGCCTGCTTCAGAACCTGTGACTCTCTCTCTCTCTCTGTCCCTCTCCCGCTCATGCTCTGTCTCTTTCTCTCTTTCTCAAAAATAAATAAACATCCAAAAATTTAAACAAAAAAAAAGAGAGTGGACGAGTAAATAAGTGATGCAAACCTCTGGAGGATAGAGGTTTGATTTAAGAAGTTTACACAATTTAAGAAAAGTTTGGTGAAAACCAAGCAACGCTACCTGGCAAAACTCAATCAATTGCAAATAGCTTTCTCTCACTCCTGCCTATGGCTACTGCCTGACTGGTTTGTCTCCATTTTGTTGGGGGAAGTAAAGGAGTAAAAGGTTAGAATCTGGCACATGGGGCAGAACTAGAGTTCAGATCGCACACACCTTTTCATACCCCTCTCTCTCTCTCTCTTTTTTTTTTTTTTTTTTTGAGAAAGAGGGATTATTAGTTTCCAAGAGTTGCCAGCAAAATACCACAAACTGGGTGGCTTCGACCACAGAAATTTATTGTCTCACAGTTCTGGAGACCAGAAGTCTGATCAAAGTTCTTTCCGAGGCTGTGAGGGCAAACCTGTTCCAGGCCTGTGTCCTAGATTCTGGGGCTTTGCTGGTCATCTTTGGTGTTTCTTGGCTTCCAGTGCTCTGCCTTCATGTTCACATGGCGTTGTCCCTGCGTGTGTCTTTGTCCAAATTCTCCCTTTCTATAAGGACATCAGTCATACTAGATTAGGGACCCAACCTACTCCGAGGTCTAAGGTGACCTTGTCCTAACTTATCATATCTGCAGCAACACTGTTTCCAAAAGAAGGTCACATTCTGAGGTACTGGACGTTAGGACTTCACATACGGATTTTTTTTTGTTGTTGGGGGGCAGGGGACACAGTTCAACTCATAACAGAGAACATATTCTTCTTGTTTGAATTTATTGTTCTCCAAATCTGGGTGTGTCAATTTGATTCAGTCCGTGCCACACCTGTGAGTTTGGATGATAAACATCTGGAAGAAGCTAGTGATGGGCTTCTTCCTGTCCCCCTCCATACAGTGAGCCATCCATCCATCCATTGTTCACACACACACACACACACACACACACACTTTATACAGCTGAGACTTTGGAAATTTATAATTGGAGGTCTCTGCCATGCCAGGGGCACTACTTGGAGTCCTATTTGTACGTGTCGCATGAGCTACCTCAGAGGAGTAAGGCCTAGGTTCAGAACACAGCCCTATACTTACCAGCTCTGTGATCTCAGTAACCTCTTCCTCTCTGAGCCTTGCTTGCAAACACAGGAGCAGAGCCCGGTGCCCGACAGGTCCTGGGAAAATGATGGTGGCCGTTAGCGTTATTACTTTTGAGAGGTGTGGAGAGACAGAGCAGAAGCATGGCCTCCCAGTTTCCGGGAGCTCAACCTGAGACACTCCCCCCAGTGGAATCCCAAGCTCTGTAGCAGACGCCATCTCATCTGGTTTGCCCTTACGCCAATCCTGGAGCTGTGGTTCTTAACTCTTTTGGGAACTGGATCCCCCCCAAGCACCTGATAAAAGCTGTGCACCCTTCCCCACACAGCACGTGTACAGGGACTGTCCGCCCAGGTTTGCGTGTCGCTTCAGATGGTCTGTGGCTCCTCTCCAGCCCTTCCATGCGGGCTGAGAACACTCCCTTAAGAAGTAGCCAACCTCAGAAATCCGTCCATTCATTCACAAAGCCTCGTGTGGCTGCCACACTCTGGGTGCTGCAGGCCAGGCCGGGGAGTGAGGGAGCGTAGGCTAGGAGACCTTGCCCCAAGTGGCTCGCAGGTGTCGAGGACCATACTCAGAAGCAGAAATGACTCAGTCTTGTAGCAGAAGTGCAGCAGTACTTATGTGAGAGCTCAGAGGAGGGAAATTGTTTCCCCTAGCGGGGAGTACAGAGTCATCAAGTGGTCCAGGGAAGGGAAGGACGTCTGAGTTGGAAAATGGAAGACAAAAGCTTGGCTTCACATCGTATGTTGGCATTCCCAAGGTATGTGCTCACACAGGTGCACATCCGTCAGTCTGTTGGTGTTTGCTGTCACCTGAACGGAGCTAGTGGGTAGAATGCTAAAATGCTGGGCCTCTGTTAAGAAACCAAATAAGAATGCACGCCGTACTCTTCAAAGACGGTCTTCCTAACTCAATGCCCACCTCTGTAACTCACAGTTCAACCATTGGCACAAAGCACACAGGGCATCGACCTTCTGCCTGTCTTCAATCTTCACCTTCGTCCTGGGCTCTCTGGCCCTCCAGGGACCGCTCTCATCAAACCTGGGTAGGATACAGCTCGGGTTTCTGTCCCGCACCATAAACACGAGTCTCAGATGCCCTAATGGGGCTTCCAACAGGGAAGTGCACATCCAGGGGTAATTGACCACTTCTCTCCATCAAGAGAGAGTTTCTTTCCACCCGTACCCCCTCTCTTCTTTGTCCACATCACACTAATGGCCAAGAGCTGAAACTTCTTGAGGTCAGAGAACATTCTGATATGCCCAGGTTCAGCTCTGCTTCCGTTGCTTTGAAAGCGTATCCATTTGGTTCTGGTTCATAACGCTTCACTGGGAATTTTTCTGCAAGACTTCAGTTCCTTTTGCGGTTCGGCGAAAAGATCGGTATTCGGGCTGGGTGCAGATTAGGGTTAGGCCAGGGTTGGGGCTCGTTCTGGTCGGGGTTTTACAGGGTGGTCGTTTGCAAGACCCTTATCTCAAGCCGTCCCAGATGGAGACGGCAGGGCCATGTGGCCTGGGACCCACTTCACAGAGAAGTTTCTCTAACTTCTAGGAGGAGAACACAGCGTGCTCCCCCCACACACGGCAGCAGCGAGCGGTCTTTGGAGAGGAGCTCACTGCCAGAACGAGTCTGCTGTAGCAAGAAGCTAGGAAAGGGATTGCTGGTTCCAGCTTGAGCACAAACCTGCAATATGAGCCCAGGTAAATCAATTCTGCTCTCTGGCACTTGGGTTCCTTATGTGTAAAAACAAGGAAATTGGACGAGAAACTAGATGAGGGTTAAAGTTCCTTTCAGAGCTAAACGGTTATGATGCTGCAAAAACACCTTTATTTTAAATTAAGTGCGTCTCCAAGGAAAAGACGCAATGTGTCCCTTCCTCCGCGGCCCGCCCAGGTCTGCCTTCCGCAAAATTTATCCCTCCCGTGTTCCCATAACGCTGCGCTCATTAGAGAGCTAACTTAATAGCTTCAGCAGCCTTCCCTGACACCACTTGTGTGTTCCCGGGGGCCGTGGACGTCATCATGCGAGGCTCCCTCGGGAGCTGGGCTGCATAATAGCCCCGTGGGCACGCAGGTCACAGACCCTCCGGTCCTGCCTTGCCCCTTCTTGCCTTGTAGGGGACCTTGTGTTGAGAGCTTACTTCGCACGAAACCCTGCATTAGGGCAGGTTGGAGCATAACACACACACACACACACACACACACACACACGGGAACGCGCCTCTTGAGGGCGCTAGTGAGCCCTCCAGCCCCGCTGCAGTCCCGCAGGGTGTGGGGCTGAAGTGCACCTAGCATGGGGGTCCTCAGGTCTCCACCACCTAGCACCACAATTGTGCCATGTAAGCAAGTGTTTGCTGCACCCGGAACTCACCCTTTATTTTTTTTTTAATTAAAATTTGTTTTTAATGTTTATTTATTTTTGAGAGAGAGAGAGAGAGAGAGAGAGAGAGAGAATGCAAGCGGGCAAGGGGCAGAGAGAGAGGGAGACACAGAATCTGAAGCAGGCTCCAGGCTCTGAGCTGTCAGCACAGAGCGTGATGTGGGGCTCGAACCCATGAACTGTGAGATCATGACCTGAGCTGAAATCAGCCCCTTAACCTACTGAGCCACCCAGGTGCCCTGAACTCAGACTTTAAATGGCAAGATACTCTCAGGGTGCCTGGGTAGCTTAGTTGGTTAAGCATCTGACTTTGGCTCAGGTCATGGTCTCACGGCTGGTGAGTTCGAGCCCTGCCACGGGCTCTGTGCTGACAGCTCAGAGCCTGGAGCCTGCTTCAAAATGTGTGTGTGTGTGTGTGTGTGTGTGTGCCCCTCCCCTGCTCATGCTGTGTCTCTCAAAGATAAACATTAAGAAATGTTATTTTTTAATTATATTTTTTAATATAAACGTTAAAAATTTTAAAAAATAGAAAGATATTCTCATTCATTTTCGATATTACAGGGGAACACATCCACTTTTGGTTTCTTGCTTCTTGGCCTTTTTAGCTGGGTATCATGAACCTTCATCCTGACAGGTATCAGTAGTCCTACTTTAGGTTTTCGCAGGTAAATTGAGAAAAACATAACCTTCATTTGAGGCCCATTGAGTTTGCAAATAAAGTGCTTAGTTAATAGTAATTATTATTCTAGCTGCCAGTTGATTATGCGAGGCAGTTGATTTATGTAGAGCCGTTTGCCCTTCTAGGAAGTGGTCCCTAAACCGTCAGACACTTTGAATTCTTGGATGTGAATTAAACAGTTTCTCTTCCTCTCCCTCATTTCCAGTTGCATGGCTTGCACCTGACTGGGGTGGCCTTCTCTCCTCCCTGCTCCCTGCCAAACCTTCCTTTTCTCTCTCTCTCCCCTCCTCTTTCCTTATTTCTCTCTCTTCAAGTTTACCGGGAGTATTTCATTATTAAAGGACTACACACTCATTAGAGGAAATTTGAAAAAAGAAAAAACCCAGAAAATTAGAAAAAAAATGGGGGTGCCTGGGTGGCTCAGTCGGTTAAGCAACTGACTCTTGATTTTGGCTCAGGTCATGATCTCGCCGTTCATGAGTTTGCGCCCCTGCACTGAGCTTCATTGCTGCCAGCGTGGAGCCTGTTTGGGAGTCTCCCTCCCTTTCTCTCTCTGCTTCTCTCTCTCTCAAAATAAATAGTTTTTAAAAAAGGAAAAATGTCCCCTGGCATCAGAGAAATCCACATTTTGGTATATTTGTACTTTATCTCCTTTTTTTTTTTTTTTCATAATGTTGAGCTCTGTTTGCTTGTTTTACATGTGGAGGTCATATTGTAGACATAATTTTGCGTCTTGCTTATTTTTAGTTACAACATGAGCATATCCCTATGTTAATTTTAAATTTATCCCAGGGCACCTGGGTGGCTCAGTCCGTTGAGCGTCCGACTTTGGTTCAGCTCATGATCTCGCGGTCTGTGAGTTTGAGCCCCGCGTCGGGCTCTGGGCTGACGGCTCAGAGCCTGGAGCCTGCTTCCAATTCTGTGTCTCCCTGTCTCTCTGCTCCTCCCCTGTTCACACTCTGTCTCTTTGTCTCTCTCTCTCTCTAAAAAATAAACATTAAAAAAATTTTTTTTAATTTACCACAAACATCATCTATATTGGCTGCTGCAATATGGCTGCACTTGAGGCACCAGATTGTTTAGGGAGGTCCCTGTAGGGTTGATACTCACTTCTTTCCAATTTGTTGTTCCTAATATACTGTGGCTGGGAAACCACCCACCAAGCCTGTTAGAAAGAGTTACTAGGTCTTGTGATCTTGTGGGAAGGGCTGAGGGGCTTTCCTCAGGAGCCTTTGAGTTTGAATTTTGTTAACATATTCTTTAGTCTCTCAAAAACGTCCTTTACTTACCTTTTCAGTGTTTTTTAATGTTTATTTATTTTTGAGAGAGAGGGAGAGAGAGCAAGCAGGAGAGGAGCAGAGATAAAGGGAGACACAGAATCCAAAGCAGGCTCCAGGTTCCGAGCTGTGAGCACGGAGCCTGGTGCGGGGCTCGAACTCATGAACTGTTGAGATCATGACCTGAGTCGAAGTCAGACGCTTAACCGACTGAGCCACCCAGGCAGGTGCCCCACCTTTTCAGTTCTTGATTGAGGCCTGAAAGGTCGAGATTATCAAATAATTGATCTTTTTATAAATGAATGAGTATTGCACTAGAAAAAAATGAGAAAATCTACTCTTCTCCCATTAGAGAAATGTCATACTAAAGAGGTCAAATAATGCAATTGTTAAGAGCTGTCTGTGTCCACATCCCAGCCCCCCACATCTTGGCTGGGTGACATCAGGCAGCCTCTCTGTGCTTCAGTCCCCCACATAATGGGATGGTGATAGTTTCCACCTCACAGAGTTGTTGGGAACAGTCAATTAACCCATGTAGGGTACTTAGGATAGAAGCTGGTGTTTGCTAAGCTCTAGCGAGTGTTTGCTATTATTGCGGTCTATGTATGTACAGAGCATTTTAAAATTCCTCTTAAACATTTTGACTACTCTTTTAGGGTTTTTTTCAACTGAAGTATAACATAAATTGTTATATTAGTTTCAGGTGTACAACATACTGATTTGACAATTCTATACATTACTCAATGCTCATCATGATGTAGTCAGCACACAATGTTATTACAATATTATTGACTATATTCTCTGTGCTGTACTTTCCATCTCTGTGACTTATTTAGTTTATAACTTGGAAGTTTGTATATCTTAATCCCCTTCACCTATTTCATCCATCCCCCCCACCGACCTCCTCTCTGGCAAGCACCAGTTTGTTGTCTGCAGTTAAGAGTCTGGTTTTTGTTTGTTTGTTTGTTTGTTTGTTTGTTTGTGATGAATGGATAAAGAAGATGTGGTATGCATATGCAATGGAATATTAAGCAGCCATGAAAAAGAAGGCGATCTTGCCATTTGTGGCAACATGGATGTACCCAGAGGGTATTATACTAAATGAAATAAGTTAGACAAAGACAAATACCATATGATTTCACTTATATAGGGAGGATTTTTGTTTTTTAAAGAGGCTCAGGAGTGGAAGGAGGAGGCAGATCAGAGGGCAAGGCCTGGAGAGAGAAAGAGCAAGGAGGAGGAGACCCGGGGTTCAGGGAAACGAGGCTGACACCTGGGTGCCTCTGCCCCTAAGGCTGATGAGTAGGCTCTGGTCTCAAGGCCTCCTGGGCATTGCCCAAACTAGGCCAGGAAGTGAGAGTTAGGGCCCAGCAGGGGAGGGGGACAGGAGCTGAAAATTAGAACCTGAAGGAGGAAGGGACTGGGGTCTACCCTCCCCACTGTCACCGCCTAGGTGGGAGACGAGTGCAGAGTCTGGGGTCAGGAGCAGGGGGAGAGTCTAACTGTAGAATTTGCAGTTTTCCTTACAGGGGGGTACAGAACAGTTGCATTCTGGTAACGGAAGTGAAATTAAAAATACGAGCAGGAAATAAAATTAATTTAAAAATATCTGAAAACATGTATTTTGTGGCTCATCCAACTGGCTGAGCTGGGCTGGCTTGTTTTTCCTCAGACTGACTGATTAATAGGACAGAAGTGAGGAGGTGTGAATTTATCTTGGACCCAGGTGAGGGGCCAGGGGGCTTGGCATCAACCCACTCTGACTAAATCTGCATTTTCAAGTCCAGGAGAGATGCCCACATACTGGGGGGTGGAGGAGCTGGACGAGAAGCATTTCAGACTGAGCTCCTTCTCAGCAAGCTTCTAGAAGCTGTTTGCTTTCTTCCGTCTTTTGAAAATACAGCCACGCAGGCCCAGAGGCAACCCTCTGGTGACTATGGGACTCGGGGGCCTGTCCCTGGCTGGGCTGAGGACCCAGAGCTGGTCCAGGAAAGGAGAGAGTGGTGCAGACATCCAGCCTCAAATGCTCTCTGGGACGAGGAGGGAGGACCAGTCGGTACTCAGGGACATAAAATAAAATCCTGCTGGGCTGTTTTCCTCCCTGAGCATGGAGAATCATTTAACAGCATGAAAGGTGGTCGAGAAGCAATAAATAATCTTCAAATGAGGTAAAGGCCACCGTCTGGGAGGTAGAGAGAAGGAGAGAAGCTGATTTTGCTGTAGCCCAAGACACATATAATTAAAAACAAAGACATCTTTAAGATAGATCTAAGTCAGCCTCCCTGGCCGGCTCCTTCAGCCTGCAAATTCCCCATGTCCCCCCCCCCCCCTCCACCATCTCCTTTTCCCAGAAAAGCCTGGGAACACCCTCAGAAGAAAAACTCATCCTAACGAGAGAAGACATGTTCTTGAAGAAATTTTGACTTCTAGTTTACGGCTCGGTAAGCATTTCAGTAGAAAGATGCCCCACACTCAGGCACCAAGTCAAGGGCACATAGTTCCAACGCTAGCCTGCGCCTCGGTGTGATTAGTTTTACAACATTTGCAATTAAACGTAGATTTTCTGCCGCCTGAACCTGACCGGCCTAGGGGCTCTGGGGCTTCTGGATCTCTCAGCGCACATGCGGAGGCACAGGGAGCTGTGTGAGGGTCCCTGCAGCGTGCCCTCCCCCCGCCCCCCCACAGCGCGCACAAATGGAAACTGCCCGGAAACACACCTGAACATGGAAAAGCCGCCTTTCCCCAAGCCTTCTTCATCAGAAATAGATCTGCTCTACTTCTGTTATTTGATATTGATCGTTGAAATTTTCCTCAACCAGAAGTGTAGGGTTAAGGATCTCTTTTTTTGAAATACTCCAGAAATCTAGAAGATAATATGATCGCATAAGCTCGTGTATTTTGGCCTCAGGAGAAATTGGTTGTTGTGTGTGTGTCCGCGTGTGTGCATGTGTCTCTGTGTATGTGTGTGTCTGTCCTGGGGGGGGGTGGGGGTCCAGGGAAGAAGAGCACAAGAAGGAGAAACGTGGCGGGTGTGGCAGAAGTCCTGGGTGCCACAAAAACCATGACGGGAGAGGAATGTGAAAATCTGGCATGCCCTAACAAGCAAACCCCTGTGAGCTGACCACCCAGTGGACTTCCTGAAAGTTCCACATTGCCCTTTCTCTTGAGATGGCCAGTGCTGCCCAGCATTGATTGGGAGCAACTTGCAGGAACAGAAAAAGGTTGATTTTTTTAGTCCTGCAACTACCAGCCCCTGCCCAAGCCTGCATGGTGTGGCCTCCAGCAAAGCGAGCGGTTTTGTGCTTTCTCAGGTCAGTTCAAGAGGCAGTAAAGCAGGTCGGAGCCCACATCTCCAAAGTAGCCGAGCAGAGTAGGGAACAAGCCAGGCCTTGAGTGGCAAAAAGACCTAGATTTGAATTCCAGTGGCCACTTTATAACCAGTGCGATCCCGGGAACGTTCCTTGACCTCTCTCAACCTCAGTTTTCTCATCTATAAACTGGGGCCAGAGATGCCCATGATGTGCCATTCTCGTGAGGCGCTGAGAAGGTCACGTGCGCACAGTGGCTGGTCTGAGGTGGGTGCTTAAGGGGTTAGAGGCCCCGTGCTGCCCTCTCCCACAGAGCCCTCCAGTCTGCCGCTGTCATAGACCTGGCAGAAGGACGGCTTTATTCCCTTTTGGGAAGCCGCCCCACCCTCCTACACCCTGGCTGCCTCCCTGGCCATCCCCTCAGCACTTGGAGCTGGAGCCTGTCACTCGGGTCCAGGAAAGACCTGGAGAAGGTTTTCAGAAAGGAGAAGAGGGAAGAGTTATAGCTCCACCCAGGCGGGGCACTGAGGCAGGAAGAGGTGGACCTGGCGCGGGAGGCCAATTCCTGCCTGCTCCCAGTCTCCCAAATAGCTGGCCCAGATGTCTTCACTTTCTTCTGGAAAGCTTCCTCTGGTTTAGTCTGACACTATCTTTGACCGCCCTGAGCAGCCCCCCATGGGAATAGTTTTGGTGCTGTCTGTCCCTTACCAGCTGGCATTTTTAGATGCGGTCATTATATGTTGCTGGGGTCTCTTTACATCTTGCCTGATTTCTCCTGGAGCCCCTGGGTTATCCACACCCACATATGGTTGTGCCAGCCCCGTGAGAAAGAATCCAGGAGTAAGAGTCACCACCCAGTAACGAGGGTGGAAAATCACATACGGGTGTTCAGGTGAGGTCTGTGGGGTGGGCGTCATCGATTCAGAAGTTGAAAATGGGACTTTCGGACGTTGAAACTTAGTCGATTGTCAATTTTTACGAACCCACCTTTTTTTTTTTTTTTTTTTTTTCTCCACAGGAAAATACTTGAATGTAAAACCTCCCCACCCTTTACCCAGACTTCTCTGAAGTTGGGCTTTTGACATTGATTTTCCCAGCTCAGTATCAAGTATAGCATCACTGAAGATCACCGAACTGCTGTTTAGACATTTTAAAGATGCAATTTGAGTTCCAGTCAGGGGAAAGGGGTGGATAAAAGAGATTATATGATAATGATATGGCTGTGGAAGCCTGTCAAATAAAGTGCATTTTCTCTGGTGGGCAGGCTATTTCTGGAGCTGTGCACGAGTTGCTACACGGAGGGATGTGTTTATCCTAATGGGAAGCAGGACTGAGCGAGGCCACAGCTCCCTGCACAGTTTTTAGAGTTTTGAGATACCACAGAGACATTTGTGGTGTCCAGAAGACGCATTTAGTCTGTGCTGGCCCTTTCAATTTGTGCTGACTTGGCTCTGACAGGGATCAGAGGAAGGCAAGAAGTCTAAAGGCTAAAGTGAAGGAATGTGTGTCTGTCCAGACATGCCCATTTAATAAGAAGAGATATAAGAAAAGAAAAGTCAATGCAAACTGGTTTAAACAATAAGGAGTTTACTATACAAGCTAATAAGTAGCCCAGGGTCAGGGGCTTCAGGTAGGGTATGATCAAGGCGTTAACTCTGTTTTCCAATAAGCCCACCTGCTCTTCCTTCTTCTAATTCTTTTCCTTAGTCTGACTTCCTCACGGCTAAAAGATGGCCGCCAGCAGCAGCTTTCACACTTGCCTCTTTGGTCATGTCCAGGGAGAAAGGGAGATCTTTCCTCTGAACTGGTCAATTTAAGCCACCCCCCGGATTAATAGCAGTCACTAGTCTGACATCCTGGGCTGATTGGCCTAACCCAGAGCTCTGAGCCCAACACAAGCCAGGAGATTTGAGTCACCTTCACTGGTGGGATCAGGTTCCCCGAGACACCGATATTACAGAGGCGGGGGTGGGGCGGATGGGGAGGAGCAGACTTTGCAAGGAAGGCAAGGGGAGAATGAGTTAGAAAGGAAAGCAGTTCAGCAACCAACAGTGTTCCCAGCCAGGAATGTAGAAGCCCTGTTTTAACAGAGCTCTATGGGCTGAGAGACTGGAAGTCTGGTCTTTCTGCCTCACATAGCCTTCCAGAATCAAGAAAGATATTGGGAAAGTAAGAATGTGAAACAGATATAGACAGTATATCTATGTGTAAAATATATGTATATGTATTACTACTGGAGCCACCAACTTCACAGATGAACAATTTTATGCCTCAGTGTTCTCGCCTGTAAAATGGACACAGTATTACTTCCTTAACATCCTTTGCCATGGATACAGAAGCTTCAGATGTTAATTCCAGTGTTCCTAGAGACCTGCTTCGCGGCCCAGATTGGGGCCTGATTTCCCCCAGAGTGGAATGGTAACCACCCAGCCCCCCTTGGTACTCTCTCCCCGTCGCCCGGGGCCCACCCAACCTTGGCTGGTCTTGGCAACATTCCCTCTGGAAAGTATAAAAAACAAACTTCTCCAGAGTTGTCAATCAGTGCCCACTTAACGCACTGGGGGCTGGGCCTCCTGGATAGAAAGCGTGGCGGGATTGGATCACAAGTGGGAGCCCTCCACCCTCCAATAGCCTGGGAATGGCTGATCAGGGCCAGTCCCTCCAAGCCTGGCCATGAGCCTGAGGGCGTGGACCGGGACGGGGAGGGAGCCTGCTGGCTGCGACCCAGGACACGCTGCCCTGGGGACAGGGAATGAAGAGGGGTATTCCAGGGTGGGAGCGAGGAGCAGGGTCTGCAGTGGGGCCTCAGGTGGCCTTCCGCGCCTTGCAGTAGGACACTGGAGTGGTTGTCACAGGTGGTTTAAGTCTCCGCCAGAACTGAAGTCACTGTCGAGAAGGCTGTGGCTTCCGGTCCTGGGGCCGCCCCTGCTAAATGGGATTTGATCGTTTCTGTGGGCACAGCCTTGATTTTCATGGCACAGAAGCCCTCATTTCTGTCTCCCAGATGCCAGCAGGCCAGGAGCTGCTCTGTCTGCACAGACACGCAGGTGTGCACACACACATATACGGATTCACGTGCGCGTGTAGACGTGCACGCATGCTTAGGTCCCTCTGTCTCAGGTGTCGTCGGCTCTGTCCCTCCGGCCACCCCACATGGAGAGAGGTTGTATTCCACCTTTGGGCATGGACGGCAAGCACTGGAAAGACTGCTTCCTCTTCCTTCCTTCCTGAGAGGCACTGCCTGTGGGAGCTGCTCAGAGGGAGAGCCGCAGAACCGCAGGGCCCTGACTTTGAGGGGAGAAGCCGGACTCCTGTAAGCTTTCTGCATTTCCCACAGTGCCTGGCGTGAACAGCGTCACGGGGGCTTGTGATCCAGGACGATCTGAAGCTTTCCAGAGGGAAGTCTAGGGCCCCAGAGAGGAGCTGCCTCCGGCCACCCTGCGGGTCTCCAGCGGAGCCTGGTCCAGGGCCTGGGTTCGGGGGAGGTGTGGGGCAGTTGAAGCCCGAGGGCAGGGCTGCATTTCCAGAGACATGTGTGAGCTCCTCTGGGAGCGTGTAACTGGAGAAAAGTCCGGAGAAGCCATGGAGACCTCTGAGGCCCACCTCTGCTCACCACAAGATGGCAACAGAGCTTTGTGCCAGCCCCAGCGATGGGGAGGTGTCCAGCACTCTCTGGGGGCTGGACCTCGCATCCCTACCCCTGAGGGCCCGAGTTTTCCTTCAGCATCTTCAGGTTAGGCTGGAAGTTCATTTAACGTGGACCTGGGTATATCTGTCCTTCCTGTTTTATTGCCTTGAACTCCATTTGCCTGTGGATACAGGCAAAAATGCATCATTGAGGGCCATATGGGGTGTTGAATGTACAGTTTTCATTTTGGGAGAAGAGTTTCAAGTGGCTCTCCCACCTGGAAGCAATAATGTTTGAACCGTGCACCCTCTTGCCAGCAGCCCCCCAGGCTCCCTTTTTCCTCTGTGCTCTTTAGCGCTCCTTCCCACTGGGCCCACCGGGGTGGGCAGTTGTGGGAGGCAATAACTACCTAGGACGTCAGAGGAAGAGAAGATTTCTTTTAACTTCTGTATAGGCTGGAGGCAACAAAGCACCAGAGATGGAGAATATAGACATTCAGGAGGGAGATAATCAATAATACTGACTCATCCAACAGTTACATGAAATTACCAGGAGCCAAAAAGTGCTCTGGGCTCTGGGAATGTAGGAACGAATATCATGTGATCCTTGTGGTCCAGGCTTCTGGTGGAGTGGGAGCAAACAGGTGTGGAAGCCAGAGGTTTGATACATTGCTATAGAAGTTCCACAGATAAGTGTAGGGGCGGAGGAAGCAGACAAGGCAGGGCCAAGTCTATGGGAGGGAGTGGGACAGATGTGTGGAGAGAGGCACTGTTGTTCTTTTTAAAAAAATAGACCTGGGGCACCTGGGTGGCTCAGTAGGTTAATCGTCCGACTTCGGCTCGGGTCATGATCTCGCGGTTCATGGGTTCGAGCCCTGTGTCAGGCTCTGTGCTGACAGCTCAGGGCCTGGAGCCTGCTTCAGAGTCTGTGTCTCCTTCTCTCTCTGCCCCTCCCCCACTCATGCTCTCTCTCTCTCTCTCTCTCTCTCTCTCTGTCTCTTAAAAGTGAATAAATGTTAAAAAAATTATAGAGGGGGCACCTGGGTGGCTGGGTCGGTTAAGCGTCTGACTTCGGCTTAGGTCATGATCTCAAGGTTTGTGGGTTCGAGCCCCGCATCTGTGCTGACAACTCGGAGACTGGAGCCTGTTTCAGATTCTGTGTCTCCCTCTCTTTCTGCCCTTCACCTGTCATGCTGTGTGTGTCTGTCTGTCTCTCTCTCTCTCAAAAATGAATAAACATTAAAAAATAATAAAAAATAGACTTTATTTTCTAGAGCAGTTTTCAGTTCACAGCAAAACTGAGGGGAAGATGCAGATATTTTCCGTATATCACCTGCCTTTACACACGCACAGCCTCTTCTATTGCCAACTTCCTGCATCAGAGGGCACCCTGGTTACAATGGATGATGCTCCAGTGACACATCGGTATTACCCACCCGAAGTCCACAGTTTACATGAACTCATTCTTGGTGTTGTATATTCTATGGGTTTTGACAAATGTATCATGACACGTATCCACCATCATACTGTACTATACACAATAGTTTCACTGCCTTAAAAAATCCTCTGTGCTCCCTCTGTTCATCCCTCTCCTCCCTCCAACCCCTGACAACCACTGATCCTTTTACTGTCATCATAGTTTTACCTTTTCCAGAATAAGCCTGTAGTTGGGATCAACTCTGCACCCAGCAGAGTCCAGGGTGGTGGGCAGGGTGCGGGATCACAGTGAGTTCTGTGATTAGAGGCACGGGTCAGGTGCAGGCCATGGAAAGCCTAGTTTAGCCAGCCTGAAGGATTTGGACTTTACCTGATAAGGAGCCATCAGAGGGTTTAGAGGGACCAACAGTCCCTGTTTGCCTGGGGTCTTTCTTGCAACAGTGAAATCCTGCATCCCAGAATCTGCCCCCAGCCTGGGCGGACTGGGAGAGCTGGTCGCCCTACTTTTAAGCACCAGAAGGATATGGTTAGATTTGCTTTTAAACATACCTTTTTGTTGTAGGAGTATTTTGAGATTCAGAGAAAAGTTGCCAAGTTCAGGGTACCCCTCACCAGGTTTCTCCTACTGCCAACATCTTACATACATATGGTAGCTAATATGTGTCGATAGTAGGAGGTTAACATTGATACATTACTATTCACCAGATTTCAGATGCTCTTTGGATTTCTTGCAGCTTTTCTACCAACGTCCTTTTTCTGTTCCGGTGGGAGGGGTGGCCACGGCCCCGGAAGGCTAAGGGGGTAGACTCGGTGGGACTCAGGATCGTCACTTGCTGATGAATCCGACTGAAAGAGTAAAGTGGAATGTTACCACGTATTGCTTGCTCCTACATCTTATCCGGTCATCTCTGGGGCAGATTATCCCTGAACACCTGCCAGGCGCTGGTCACTGATGTTCTCCGGACACACGGACGGCAAAACGCCCCGCTCCAGTTCCAGCCCAGTTTTCCCATTTCCCAGTGCCCCCCGACCTCCGCTGTCTGTGAGTAGGCTAAACACGAACAACTTCTCAAAAGAAGTCCAACTGAAAGAATTTTCACAGCCTGTCCTTAATGCTGCCAAGAATATATATTACCAATTTCCAGTGGAAGCTCAAATGTCCCTTTGCAATAACCTGGCCTCTGAACGCTAAGTTTGAGGGGTTACCGCAAGTCGGGACTACACCTCAGGGACCCAGTGCCATGCTGCCCGGTGAGAGGTGTTGGGGGGCGGGTGCCGGGGAGGGAGGCATGAGACAGTGATGGGGCTTGAGACCCAGAGGGTCTGGGTACATACTCCCTTGGGTCGCAGCCCAGGGTTAAGAAAAAAAAAAAAAAAAAAGAATCCAGAGAAATCCTGGTTGGCATGTTTCTAGCCCAGATGGAAGAGAAATAGGACAAACTTCTAGAGGTGCCAAAACCAACACATGAGAAGCGCCAGCTGCCAGCAAATTCGAGGTATGTTGGCGTGAGCAGCCGAAGAGAAATGCATTCACCCTGTTGGAAACGGGGAGACGAGAAGACGGACAGCCGTTGAGAGAGAGCGGGTGCTCCTTGCCAACCGTGAAACGCCAGCTCGGGAAGCACGGCCGCTTCCAAATGACCGAGCGGGACTGGAGCAAGCCAGGGGAAGGGGCGCAGACAGCCAGGCGACAGGCATCTGGAGATGCAGGGCTGGCGGCTCAGCGGCCTGGCTCCCCCCCTCCGAGCAGCGCCCTCGGCCACTCAGCCTGCTCTCTGCACCCGTGGGGAGGCGATCCATGCCCACACTCCTTCTCGTCTCGGCCCCTCTCTCGTGCTGCTCCCCCCTCCATCTCTGCTGTTCACACTCTTCCCATCTTTGGGGGGCATTGGTCACCTGGGGGCACATCTCTGCATATCTTCCTGACACTCAGGATAACTCTTGCATCCCAAATCCCGTGTCCTGAAGGGAGAAGCCAGGACCCTCGCATCTCTAGATGCCTGTGCGGCACTCTGTATGTGACGTGTCCGCATGAGACTTGGTTTGAGGCCGCGCCCCCACCAGGGGGGCAACACGGAGTGGCAGGGATTTGATTCCTGAGGGCAGAGGAGGGATTGAGCTTCTGGTTTCTGCTGCTGAGGGTCCTATGTGCCGAGTGGCCGTGGGGTCCTCTCTAAGAAACCCCTTCGTGTGGTTGGGCGCTTTACGGCGAAAGGCTTCAGAGTCCAGCTCTCCTGGACATCTGTGCACTCTTTAATGGTCTTGACTAAACTCCCCCCTTCTCCCCCTTAAACGAACAAGAATGGATTCTGTTGTTTGCAACTAAGAATTGTAACTGTCACGCTGTCTCAGTCATCGGGGGCTGCCCTAACAAGCTACCACTGACGGGGTGGCATAAACAACAGGCACTTACTTCTCATAGTTCTGGAGGCCGGGAGGTCCAAGGTCAGGGTGCCGGCAGATCAGTCTCGGTGAGGGCCTTCTTCCCAGTTCGCGGATGGCCATCTTCTTCTTACATCCTCACATGATGGAGAGAGAGACCATCTCTCTTCTTCTTCTTTTTTTTAGTATGAAATTTATTGTCAAATTGGTTTCCATACAACACCCAGTGAGATCATCTCTCTTCTTAAAAGGGCACCAACCCATTCACGACGGGTGATCATCTGCCAAAGGCCCCACCTCCTACCACCACCACACTGGGGACTAGGCTTCAACATTTGAATTTGGGGGGGGGGGGACACAAGCATTCAGTCCATAGCACCGTCCTTCAAGAGCAGCTGAAGACGTGACCTCTCTACAATTCTCTCTGGGCCCTTAGATTCTGTGCCTGTCTTTAAATGCACCACCCCATTAAAAAATTGTTTTTTAATGTTTATTTATTTTTGAGACAGTGCAAGTGGGGGAAGGGCAGAGAGAGAGAGACACAGAATCCGAAGCAGCCTCTAGGCTCCGAGCTGTCAACACAGAGCCCAAGGCAGGGCTGGAATTTGTGAACTGTGACATCATGACCTGAGCTTGACCGAGCTTAACTGATCAGACGCTTAACCGACTGAGCCACCCAGGCACCCCTAATGCACCACCCCATTTAACATTAATAGCCTGTTGTCCTCTAGTGTTTGAACTGGGCGGGGTGGGGGGGTCTGCTCCCTCACTGAAGGCAGTGAGCCTAGCTTTTCTTCTTTTTGTTCTTGCTTGTAGCATCCCGCAGCTGGAAAAGAATCAAGAACATGTTGGCCAATCCACCCATTTTACACACAAGGTGCTGCTCAGAGCAGTGACCAGTCGGGTGAGTGGCCAAGCACCGGAGGGGGCAGGACCAGAGGAGCCACAGCCCTGTCTTTCCTCCCACGTCACCTCCCACCACGTGAGCCATTTACGTGGAAGATGCATCGTGACACTACTTGAATTGAAACAGGGCCTTCTGAGGAGTTCAAAACACTTCACCAACCTCCAGGTTGTATAATTTATGCTCCTGGGAAATAACACAGATCGGAGAAAGCCTCTTCTATTGACAGTAGGTGAAACCTAGGTCCCAAGGAACCGACAGGATTTGCTTGCCCACAATTGGTAGCAAAGTGACGAGCCTCCCGCTCCTTGGATTCTGAAGTCTGTTTCGGGAAAACCATAGCATGTGGGTTCTGGTCATGGAAACACTTCCCAAAATGCACTGGGGGCTGCCATATGACTGATGCTGAGTCCTCAGGGGCTCCTTGGAGAGGAGAGGATGGAAAGTCCCTGTGTTAGGTATCTGTTGCTCTCAACACTTTGCCCCGAAGCTTTGTGGCTTGAAACGACACCAGTCATTTGTTATCTCTCAGTTTCTGTGTGTCAGGAATTTGCGCTCAGGTCATGATCTCACGGTTCGTGGGTTTGAGCCCCATGTTGGGTTCTGCGTTGGCAGTGAGGAGCCTGCTTGGGATTCTCTCTTTCTCCCTCTCTCTGTGCCCCTCCCCCGTTCGCACTATCTCTTGTCTCTCTCAAAATGAATAAATAAACTTACCAAAAAAAAAAAAAAAAAAAAAAAAAGGAAAAGCTGCTTGGGTTTAATTACCCATTGGTTTGCTCCCTGCAGATACCCTGTAGGAGTTATTACTTTAGGCAGCTTGCCAAATCAGTCAATGTGCAATTATCGAGGACTCTGTTTACCCAACATTGTGCTAGGGATCGATAATACTCAGTGTAAAATCTTGGTTTATATCAAGTTTATAGTGGTGGTTCCTGGCTTCAAATAACCCCATGAACCCAGCCCCACAGAGCAAACCATTTAACCAGGTATCGATCACCTGGATGACACGCAAGGCTCTGACTTCACAGAAGTCACACCTTAACCAGAACTTTCTAGGAAAAACAAATAATTAATAATAGCGTGCTTTTATTAAAAAAAGCACACGTACATATGACGGCAGAGAGCTCGAGCACTATTGGAAAACCTGAAATGTGTGGCAGCTTTCTAATTAAAAAGATCATTTCCTTTAAACTCAGATGGAATATCCTTCGCCTGCTTCTATTTTTCTCCCCGTGAAACAAACTCTCTGCAAGAGATGTGAAATTTATTACGAGAGGGAACATGCTAACTTTCCAAACATCCCAGTCAGTCCAAGGAAACGAGGCAGTGATGACTTGGAAAACACCTTCCTTTACACACACGTCCATTCACTGTGTCCGGCACGGCCAGCCCTCAGCAGACTCGGACAGCGGGGGGGCACGTCCGGTGAATCAGAGCAATGCCGACTGAAATCGCCCATTGGGTCTCCTGTGCCCACCACCAGACTAATCCAAACTCCAGCTTTGTCTATAGTACATCCTCCACGACTTTTCCCAGCCAAGGCTTAAATGACTCAAGTTCCACCATGTTCCCTGGAGGGGTTATCCTGCAGCCAAATAGAACGAAACTCACCATTTGGAATTTTTCCCCCTTTATTGAATCTAATTTTTCCTTCACTTGTTTTCCTACTGTCATGTTCTTGCTGGATCCCTTTGGACCACCCACTGTGCCTGCTCTTCAAATGTGTGGACTGGAATTTCCCATCATCATTTGGCCTGTGACACATTTTTGAACTGTCAGCAGTCACGGCCGTGGCACTGGGGTCCCATCCCTTAGATTCAGACACACTGTGGGTCTAGCCGTCTGGCTAACCACACTGTTGATTCTCTATTATGTACACACACAAGCATCGCCTCTTTGTGCCAGGGTCCCATCGTCTTTGCTCTCAAACTCCTGAGTCAAATTTAGCACGGTGCATCAAGAAAATCCAGGATGTGGCAAAACGGGAAGAATATCTTTGAGACCCAGAAGAAGGCTAGCCTGCCCCAGCTGAGAATTATCGTCAAATAGGAATCTAAAGAAAGTGAAACTCGAACCCCCTTCCATTATTCCCTTAGGCATTTTTGCTCTTTCTTTTGACATTCTTGCTACTTTTATTCAAAATTCTACAAGTTTTCTAAGTCCTTTTTCAAACCCTTAAGCCAAAAGCAACCATGTCTAATTACAGGCAAATAGAATCCTCTGGCTGTTTAATTCAATCATAACATAGGAATACAAGAAATAGGTTTGATAGTAACATTCACCGTTATTGATAAATGTATCCAAATATATGTCGTCTCACTGAAGTCCAGCTCATGTGTACGTCACTCACACAGATGTCACGACATTGCATCGGCCGGGCCTAAGTCATCAGGTATAGATGGGTCATGGGTAATTAGGACTTGGCTCATCCGGGAAGGCATCAGGCCTGGGCCCAGGAGAGGCTGATGCACAACAACGTCCTTTGTGGTTTGTTTCTACTTTTGAAACCCCCTCAGGGCTGAAAATGATGCCAGTGGCTCCAACCATTGCTGAGGCCGGTATGCCAAGCACCTGGGGAACCAGAGTATCTGTGTTAGTTATCCAGAGGCGCCTGCCCCCCAGGATCAACAGAAAGAGCTCTGATCCCAACACTGCCCCTTCACTTCTTTTAGAACTTCTGTTCTCCGGGAGTGACTCAGTCGGTTGAATGTCTGGCTCTTGGTTTTGGTTCAGGTCATGATCTCATGGTCTGTGAGTTCGAGCCCTGCATTGGGCTCTGCACTGTCAGTGTGGAGCCTGCTTGGAATTCTCTCTCCCTCCCTCTCTCTCTGCCTCTCTGTATCAAAATAAAATAAAAAAAAAAAAAAAAATCTAAAAAAAAAAAAAAAAAAAAGAACTTCTGTTCTCTGTGCTTCAATTCCCTAATCCATACAACGGGTATATACTATGTCTTCTCTCCCTTCCTCAGAAGGATCTTGCCCCCAAATGACAAAACAGAACTGCCCTGCTGTTCTTGCTATTTCATCCAGGAAGAGGGTATGTTTTCCCACGGACCCTTGACCAGGAGGGCTGGCACAGCTCAGTGCTTCTCCAGTCTCTGACCATCCTGTCAGTCCCAGGAGGCTAGTGCCCAGGGCGCCGGCCCCATCAGCATACTCCCAGGTCACACTGCTTCTCACATGCCCCACCTGCATGTAAATCCCATCCTTTCTATGGTCACGACTCAGCTCCAATTCTGAATCCGTGGCCTGGTGTCTGTCAAAAGTTCTGGGACGTTCTCGGCTCTGATACCTTCAGGTTGCCTCTGCCCTGTTTCCTCACCTTCTGAAACACTGCTAGACAGCTCTCAGAGCCTTTCACTCTATCCTCTACGGCTTTTCATCTCTCTTATATTTTCACCTCTTTATCTCTCTGGGATACATTCTGGGTAATTTCTCCAGCACTATCCCCCAGTTCTCAAAGTCTCTCTTTGTGTGGTACATGGCCTGCTATTAAATGTATCCATTGAGTTTTAAATTTCTGTTTTATTTCCTTATTTTCTACAAGTTCTGTTTTATTCCTTCACAAATCTGCTTATCCGGTACTCATATTTTAAAGGTCCACTTCCATTTGTTGATTCTGCTGTCATTTCTGCTGGCTCTTGCTTTTCGTGCCTTGTTTCCTTATACTTGTGGTGATTTTTAGCTGTGAGCTTCTCATCTTCCTTAGAAATTGCTGGAAATTCTTCTAGGCCTAGGGAAAGGTGGATTCCTTCAGAGAAGATTTCTGTTTGCTTCTTTGGATGCCTGCTAGTCCTCTAGTCTGTGATCCCTTTTAGGTTTCTGCCTGGTTTTTTTTCAGATGACCCATGTAGAGTGAATTTAAGCTACAGATATACAAGAAGTCTGGTTTGAAGTTCCCAGGAGAGATAGTCCCCTCTTCACTCCAGTGCCAAGATTCAAAATAAGGGCTTTCCCTTGGAAGTGTAACTTGCTCCCCAAATCTGGGAAGCGGTTGGTTTTATTTTCAGTCCTTCCTTACACTGCAGGTGTGGCTCTTGGAGGTCCTAAAGTTATGGGACATCTCCTGTGGGACTGTCCACCTTGGGCACACCTAGGTTCGGTCTGCTTCCCACAGACCCTCATAAGGCTCCAAACATATCAATTTTCAAGTTCACAAGATCCAGAAAATTCCTTCAAGGAAATCCTTCAAATGCTGGCTTGAGTGCTCTTCTCACTGCCTTGTGAGTTCTGCCTTCATTTATTTTTTTGGCCAGTACATTCCATACTTCCTTGACAACTTGTGGAGCCATTTAAAGACAGCAGGGGCACCTGGGTGGCTCAGTTGGCTGAGTGTCTGACTCCTGGTTTCAGCTCAGGTCATGTTCTCACAGTACGTGGGATCAAGCCCGGCATCAGGCTCTGCTCTGACGGCGCAGAGCCTGCTTGGGGTTCTCTCTCTCCCTCACTCTCTGCCCCTCCCCCACTCTCTCTCAAAATAAATACATAAACATTAAAAAGTAATAAAGGCAGTAAAAATATTTTTCCCCCGCATTTTTAGTTGTTTTGGGCAGGATGGGTAGTGTGGACACCTAGTCTACCACATAGCTAGAAGCAGACATCTCAGCTTAAACCCTACCTTTTCCGCAGCCTCTTCAGCAGACAGAGCATCGACAGCTTGGACCCCATCTGAGCCTGGTGGTTTTTTGTTTTTTGGGTTTTTTTTTCACCTTCTATCCCATCTGAGACCAAGAGCTGACCCATTGAACAGGAATGGTAGGTCTCTTGCTCTCTCTTTTTTTCCATGTAGTATATTTTACATCCCCCCCTCCCCCCCACCCCGGTTTGGTTCCTCTCTGCTCTCTGCCCAAGTAAGTGAACAACACTATGACTGTCGCCAGGCTAACATCAACCCCTCTACTTTATTTGGGTCTCGATGAAGTACTTTCTTTCAGGAGCCTGAGGAGGGCAAGAGCTCATTTTTCTGAACTGAAGGAAACAGTTGGTCTGGGGTTGTACGTTTAGATACTCACATGATTATCATATGCAGTCAGTGCGGAGACCTCTGTGTTGAAGCACAGCTGATGTTTCAAATTGTAAATGCGAAGAAAGAAAAGTTAATTCAGCAGATGTTCGCCTCTGTGACATGAGTCACTGTCTGTGTAAAAAGTTGCCATGCAATCAGAAAAATGTAAGAGTCTTGCCTGAGATCTTTCCAAGACATTTGACATTTATCCATTTAAAAAAATCCATTGAGCACCTATGGCATGGGACCCTACGCTGGGCACAGTGTCCAGGGTTGAGCAAGACGCAAATGGTCTTTGCGTTTAGAAGGCACGCGGTGCCTGGGAATTGGATGGAACATGAGGCTGGATGAGGGCGGGTGGTGGGGTGGAGTGTAATGTAGATGAGGCATCGGCAAGAACAGCAGGCAGCTCATGCTTTCTCCAAAAGACCTGCACCCGGGCCCCGATCCCAGACAGTATGGATGACCTATATACGTTTTTAAAGCTCCCAGGTGATTCTAATGACTAGCCAAAGTTGGAAACCACTGCTTGAATCAATAATTTAGGGCAGAGTCTCCAGAGAGGGGTGTGGGGATGGGTCACACAGTGCAGAGGTCTTGGTCCACTTATCCCTCACTGCTGCCCAGGTGTGGGGTAGCCAGAGCCCCCAGGCATGCCCCCACCTCAACAGGCAGCTTCACCTGTTTGCTGCCTTGGACCGTACTAATGTGATACTCCCTATGTGTGCCATAATGTGGAAAAGGTTTGGGAGTCCTGCGTCAGAATATCTGTACCATGGGATTTGGTTGAGATTGGCAGTGTGATTCAGTGAAAAAAAAAAAAAATCAAGGATTTGGGGTCAGATCACCTTAGGTTCAGTATCCCTGCTCAGCCGCTGATGGTGCGAATTCCCACAAGTTACTTAACTTCTTTTGACTTCAATTTTCACATCTGTGAAGTGGAAATATCACCTCCTTCCCATGGTTCTTATAAGGATTGGAAATAATGCCTGTAAAGCACTTAGACCAGGAGTCAGTTCCTACAGGCAGGTGTTTAATAAGTAGTGGCCATCATCATTGACGTGGTTACGATTGTTAGAGAATTCTACCCAAACCGCCAGCAGGCCCAGAGCCAAAGAGTGAAGACTGAAAGAGAAAAGGATGGACTTGGGTAGAAACATGAGTTATGGTCCCTTCAGGTCTCAGTCGTGCATTGTGTGTTATGTGCAGATTATTGTGCATTATCTCTTCAGGGCCATGGTGGGTTCCAAGGCTAGTGCAGCAACGTCAGATCAAGCCCACTGGGAAGCGTTCGTGGAGGCATTTCTGCCCACACCTGCTGCTCCTGGCCTCCAGGGCTTCCTGTGCGTTGCTGTTTTGAGGCCACTAGAGGAATCTCTGGGCCAAGTCTGGGAGCTGAGGGCCTGTCCTGGAGTCACCTTGGGTCTTCCAAGCCAGCCTTCTTGGTGTCAGGAGGAGACGCATGAGAGGCTGGGCAGGTGCTACAGACCCTGAACACGGCCTTCCCCTCCTCTCTGGGACATGACAGAAGGAAAGAGACACAGCAGATGCCCCGCTCCAGGCCTGCTGCCGAAGCTGCAGGTTCCATGACAGATTGAACCTCAGGGTAACTTCTTGAAGAAAGGCAGTACCAGGGCCTGCAGGCTTCGGCCAGCAAGCAGGTCTCCCACCCAGACACTGACTGCAGGTGTCCTTGGGGTGATGATAGCCTGAAAATTAGAGGTGAGCGTGAACACCGGGACACCTGCCCTAGGCCTGGTGGGGTGCGTCCCTAGGGAGCCATGTCTGCAGGACTCTTTCCCATCACAACCAGATTGGTGTCAGTGCTGATCTGGCCATTTAGAATGTTACTCATGGGGTTTGTCTTTGTCCCCCTTCCATCCCTCATGTGCCTCCAGTCTCCAAGACCCTCAGCTGTCCTCCTGACACATCTTTTGCATCTCCCTTGGTCTTCTGCTTAATCTGTAACAAGAGGAAGACACTGACGACCCCTATGTAGATGCTAACCCACACTCCATTAATGGCCTAGCTGGGGCTCCAATCCACACTGACAGATCCCTAGACTGTGCTCTACCCAGACCAGACTCGTCTCTTCAAAAAGATGGTCAACTCCCTGAGGGCAGGGACTGTGTCTCCTGTGTCCTGTGCGGCCCTGGCATAACCTCCGCGCCTGTTGGAAACAGAATCGGCCACGAATATTTCCTGTGAGCCTGCTCATGGCGGTCTGCTGGAGAGGATGACCTTTAGTCCCTCCCTCCTTCATGGAAGCCCGAGGCTCTCCTTGTTCCTTCTTGCAATAAGGCTGCTGGGCAGAGGAAGCCCCTTCGGCTGGGGGTGGCCAGGTTTGGTTGCCTCCTGTGGGGCACTGGTTCAGGGGAGGGAGCCACGCCTGGCTGAGTCAAGCTAAAGCCCCCTCCTGCGCTCAGGAGCATCTTCCCATTTACACGCCATCACCTTGGTGGTTTCCAGGAGCTGTACTGTGGACATTGCCTTTGCATCACAGCCTCTTCTTGGTATTTCTCATCCCTCCTCCTCTTCCTCTCTGATGGTCTGAGTCCCAGGATCCACATATGGTTCATTTTGGCATTAAAAAAAAATTTCCTGGCCAGAGGGTTCTGGCTTCCAGGAAGGCTCTCCCATAGCGTGTGGGAGTCGGAAGCTGATCCAGGGGGCCTGATTGTGGTCAGGCCGTCTGCGCTCCCTCCTTCTGGAGGCTGTCTTTGACTCACCTCTTCTTCCATTGTGAGTTATTCTTGCCTTGACCAGCCAGACCACATGGGTAGAAGTCCTGGAGAAGCCCACAGCTTCCAGTCAGCTGGAATGGCTCCTCCAGAGGATTGGGTGTGACCTTGGCCAAGACTCTCTCCATACCAGGCCTGTCTCCTCACCTGCCCAAACCCGAGGGTTGGACTAGATCTGAGCTTCCACACTGGATTTGTAACCCATTTTGCCTTCTGATGAGAACTGAAATCCCATGACTTCTCCTGTCATCAAAAGATACTCTGAATGGCTTCACGTAAGAATGATACTTATTTTACATACATTGCTTCATTTAACTCTGTAGATAGACTCTACCTAGACATAGGCCCACTAGCCAAGAAGATTTTGGAGAGCTGGTCTTTCTGTCTCCTAATTTGTGAGTCTTTTATTCTTCCAATAGGATGTCTAACAAGTATTGGTGAATGGACAGGTGATGCTCCCTCACCCCATGCCCCGCTTCCTAGAAACATACATAGAAGGAGGCCAGGGGAATGGAAAGGGCATTGGGTGATGTGACTCCATGCAGAAAACAGCCCCAGCAGCTTATGCCCCCAGGAGCTATGCTGGGAGAGGCCAGCTTGGCTGTGAAAGGCCTTTACCAGGAAAGTATGCTACTAGGATCCAAGGCCAGCTAGCCTTCTCTCCCCTTCTCCTTTCTGGGACTCATGGGGCTGGAATGAACAGAGTGGGCCCAACACCCCAACATGGGAGACCAAGAAATGGAAGAAGGGAGACCCTGGGTGAGGGAGCTAAAGGCTAAAGACACCAGGAAGCCACAGAGGGCCTCCCACACCCCCACGGACTCCTTCTAGGACAGAAGATAAGGCTCAACCATGAAGTCAAGACTTGGGTACATTTTGGGACTCCCTGCTCAAGCTTGACTAACAGGAACAAGGCTGATACACTCCCGTTTTACATCAGAGCCTGTGACTATATCTCTTTTACACCACATTTTGTTCTCTACCCCTTACCCTGGGGATTTCAACATGCCTGTGTCCCCCTCCCCCCAAAATCACACAAAGTCTACATCCCCGACAGTCTTTGTTCTATGACCCTTGAGAAAGTCCCAGGTCTCCAGCGCCTCACTTTCTCAACGGCGTCGCAGCCTTGATTTCCCCAAGATTTCACAGATAAGAAGTGCCTTGGAACCGCACCTTCAGGTCCTCTTGTCTGCATTCCTCCTCCTTGACGTCCTCCCTCAGTCACCAACTTCCACATGGGCAGCAGCCTTTGACACAATCACACAGCCTCAGTTCTTTCTGCTTCCTATAGGCCGTGGCCTTCTTCCCAGACACCATTCCCAACCGAAGGCCTCAAGCTGGACCTGTAACTCATGATCCATCATCTCACTGTTGGAGCCTCCGATCCACAGTCAGAGCCCCCCACCCCCACCCCATCCAGGGCTTCTCCAACGGATGAACACAAACAGAATATTTGGGCAACATAATAAATAGCACAGTATTGGCTTATATACCAAACTCTAAAATAAATATCCACGAGTCCATACTTGTATATAAATAAATGAGTGAATAAATAAATACATGAGGGAGAAGAGACAAATCTTCCTAGAGAAAAGCTCCAAATTATAGGTGCCTACTCCCTTCTCCTGGGGGAGGAGCTTAATCTCCCTCCTCTTGCGGAGAGACTGCACACAGTGACTTGCTCCCAGGGAGTGGAGTGTGGAATGGGCGGGGGACACTTTCCCATGGAGAAACCTTGGCCAGGTGATCAGCGTCGGTCACCAGTGTCAGGTCATGTGGACAGCACATGCCCCCAGCATGGGCACCTCACCTCTATGGTTTTCTTCCGAGCACATAGCCCTAATCTAGTCATGAGAGGACATCAGACAGACCCAAATGAAGGGGACTTCTACAAAATACCTGACCAGCACCCTTCATGGTACCACGGAAACCTAAGATGGTAGCATTCGGGGAAACGCACTGGGTGGCAGGTGTAAGAGAACGTTCTGTACTGTTTTGTAACTTTTTTGGGTAAGCCTAAAATTACTCCAAAATAAGAAGTTTCTTTGATAAGATGAAGTGGGCTGGGGCACCTGGGTGGCTCAGTCGGCTAAGCGTCCGACTTCAGCTCAGGTCACGATCTTGCACTTTGTGAGTTCGAGCCCCGCGACGGGGTGTGTGCTGACCGCTCAGAGGCTGGATCCCACTTCGGATTCTGTGTCTCCTTCTCTCTCTGCCCCTCCCCCACTCGCACTCTGTCTCTCTCTCTCTCTCTCTCTCTCTCGCTCAAAAAATTCTTTGTGTACTCTGTTACTTTCTGTCTCATTTTTAATTGAACGTGAAGGGAATGCAGTATTTTAATTGTATCTCTGCCAATATCTTTATCTAGAGGCCTGTTGCCATTTTTGTCGCCAGGAAAGGCTGGATTACATTTTTTTTCTTTCAGATGGCATTGGTGTAGTGTATTCTTGGTTATCAAAATACTCCTAGTTTGGGGACTTGGAAATGGTAAAATTCATGGTGTGTAAAAAAGCACGATACATAACTGTACAATCTTCATTACATTAAAATGCTTAGTTGTGTAGATACACGCATGGGACCTAGAAGTCAAACTGTAAACTGCTTTTGACTATGGATGACTTTGTTCTTTGCTTCTTGTGTTATTCAGTTTCCTTTTGTGCACGTGTTAACTTTTAAAAAAATAAAGATTTTTAAAACCAAAAAAATAAATAAATAAACATTAAAAAATGTAAAAACAAAAGATGAGGGGGGCTAACTGAGAGGCCTTCTTGCTTTGTATATGTGTGCCTTGTTTCACAATCAATATACAAATACAATCTCATTACACAGAATTTAAATGGGCAGAAGCTTACAGAGCAGAACCGGAAGTCTCCCTTCTGGACTATATCCCTGCCTTCACGTGCCTCTTCAGAGACGATAGAGTCAGTTATGGCTCAGACCTGGGCACTGCTCACCCTCTGCCAGGCCTTGCCGGAAATGTTCTACCTCCCCTGGGTGGCTGAACTTAAGCTTCATAACCATCCATTGACGTGGGCACTGTTAGTCCCACTTTAAAGACAGAGAAACTGAGGTACACGGAAGTCAAAGATGTCGGCCAGGGTGGGTAACAGGGACTGGAGCCAGGTAATCAAGTGCCAGCATCCACACTGTGGCCACCTAGAGAGGATTCTAGAATCCAGAATTATCTGGCCCCAAATAGCAACGGTGCTGAAGTGGTAAAAAAACCCCGCGGTATGGTCTTCTGGGGCAAAACCAGAAGATCCTAAGATCCTTCCAGCTCCAGCATGCCTCATGGATGCATCTCCTCGCAGATCCAGCACTTTCCAGCTCTCCCTGCTCCATCCTATACTGTCTCTTTCTGCGCGCCCTCCCTCACTCCCCACCCCCTGGCTCTCCTCGCAGAACGTGAGCACTTCTCGAAACCATACCGTGTGGCATCTCTTACAAGGCATCTCGCTTTTCCCTCAACTGAAGTGTCAGCTCTGGGAGAGCAGTAATGGTGTCCGTTTCTGTATCATCCACGGGGCCCAGCATGCAATGCATGGTGAGAGAATCAGACAATGTTGTCTCTCCCATTCCTAAAGAAGTCTAACTATTCAAGGCAGTATTTTATCCCAGGACCTCCCAGGCCCTACTGCACAGTAGAATCACCTGGGAACTCTAAGTAAACACAAATGTCAGAGCCCCTTCCCAGATACCAGTTGAATCACGGTTTCTTGGGATGGTCCCCCACATCTACATTTTTTAACAAATTTCCTCAGTGATTCTAATGCACAGCCTGGAAAGAGAGCCACTGGGCTAGTGAATTACCCCCTGCAGAGTTATCGCAAACATCTGAGCCGGATTCTTGCAGTTCTTGAGATAACTCCTGGTGATAAATTCGTGTCAAAGAAGGGGTCACGTCAAGTTTCTGTTCTCTAATCCAGGGTTTTTCAAACTGTTTTGTGCACATGAATCACCTGGGGTTGTGTGAAACGCAGACTAGGATGCAGTAGGTCTGGGGTAGGGCCCGAGACCCTGCCTTTCTAACAAGCTGCCAGGAGTTGCTGATGATGCTAATCCAGGGACCACACCTCGAGTCACAAGGCTTTCCATGTAGTGTCCGTGGCTGGGGACCTTCAGGCCCCTCCCCAAACTTAGGTTATGAAATCATTGCTTGTTCCTTGGCCAATCACCCAGTCACCCTCTTGGAAAATTCACCTCAAGCACAGTTGAACTGAAACAAAAGCTCTGAGGAAAAATGGCAAATGTTTACTGGGAGTTAGAAAATAAAATGGAGGAATAGGGGTGCCCGGGTGGTTCAGTCAGTTAAGCGTCCTACTTCGGCTCGGGTCATGATCTCACGATTCATGGGTTCAAGCCCCGCATTGGGCTCTGAGCTGACAGCTCGGAGCCTGGAGCCTGCTTCTGATTCTGTGTCTCCTTCTCTCTCTGACCCTGCTCCACTCCTGCTCTGTCTGTCTGTCTCTCTCTCTCTCGAAAATAAACAGTAAAGATTTTTGAAAAAAATAAAAAAAGTTAAAAAAGAAAAAAAGAAAAGAAGACCGAGGGATAAAGCAGAAATGTGACAACTCCTAAAGCTTAAAACACACACACACACACACACACACACACCCAAAGCAACTCCAGCAGGAACTTCAGGGCCCCTTCCAGTTTTAACAGTCCCGACTCAACGTCCATTAGAATGTCAGCTAAGATCCATCAAGAGTGCAATTTCCTCCCGCAGACCAGGGACCTCGTTTTTTGCTGTTCTAGCCGCACTCTGTTCTCCATCAGTGGGATTTACGCATATGGAACCGAGTGTGGAATTGGGCCCATTACATTTAACTTCCTATATCTGACATATTTAATACCTACTTTTCAAATAAATGAAATCCCTGTTTAGTGCTGGCCAGGAAAGGTGCACTTGGTTAAGGGATTTCCACGGGCAGTTCTGTCTGTGCAAGGTGGTTCCGTCAGACCCGGCAGCCTCTTGGAGAATGTGCGGTGCCCAGAGTCTCCCGGAAATCAGGGCAAAGTTATAGAATAATGAAACAACATTTGTAAGAAATGGGCAAATTTTTTTAAAAGTCTCACTAAGAGAAGAGCTGCTTTATGTCAGAATTATAATCACTTACACTTAGAAACGTATGACTCAGGGGTGCCTGGGTGGCTCAGTCAGTTAAGCGTCTGACTCTTGGTTTCAGCTCGGGTCGTGATCTCATGGTTCGTGAGTTTGAGCCCCACATTGGGCTCTGCACCGATAGCGAAAAGTCTGCTTGGGATTCTCTTTCTCCTTTGCTCTCTACCCTTCCTCTATTCATGTGTGTGCACGTGCTCTCTTGTTCTCTCTTTCTCTCTCTCTCAGAATAAATAAATTAATTTAAAAAAAAGAAAAGAAATATACGTCTCAGACTTAGGATGAGAGAAGCCTCCAGAAGTCATCAGATTTACGTGCCTACTTTATTAAGTACCATTCCAGAGGGGTTCTTGGGCCCTGAGTTTGTAAAGTGCAAGGGTGAAGTCACAAGTTGGCCCAGTGTTGCCTGATCCTCCGGGTGCTTGTGAATGTTCTGAGCTGACCATCAGCGACTTAGCTCAGGGGACTGGGGCTTGGAAGTGGGCAGCCAAGACTAGAGGTCAATGCCCACCTACACTCTACCTTTACCAACCGGCTGCCTGGCCGACAGGTCTCCAGAAACTGGAGCTTCTGGGAAGAAGATCGAGGCAACCCCAGCCCCTGGCCCCCCACCCGAGGACCCCTTGGCAAGAGCTCATTTGCATCTCATTTGCTCTCTTCTCTGGGGGCTAATGGGGAAAGTGACACGTGCAGGAGTTAAGAGGTATCTAGGAGGAGAGAAGAATACAGCTAATAGAGGAGATAATGTGCGTTTCCTAGTCTTGATGGAGAGAAGCTGAGAAGCTCTGTTCCAGACCTGCTCTGAGAGCTTCCTGGGTGCAAGACAGGATGGTGGGGGCAGAGTCAGCCATTCTCCCCTTTCATTCACAAAACCCCACTCCTCTAGCCAGAGTCACTATCCTGCAGTTGTAGAGGTTACTTCACGGCAAAGCCTGTCCTTACCCCCAGTCTCTGGGTTTGGGGTCCTGGGAACGGCCGGGTGGGGGTGCGGAAGGAGCGGCGTGACAGTAGAGTGTGCAGGGGGCACTGTGCTTGAAGAATGTGGCTCTTGGCTTTCTAGTATTCCCTTTTGGGGGGATACAGCAGAGCTCCCAAGAAGAGAATAGTTAGAAAAGCCAAAAAGAGACCCTGGAGAAAAATCCATCCTTGTGATATTGCTGCTGTAAACGTCCTCAAACCGCAGTTCAAGTTCAGAGCTCAGCTCACTCGTCATCCAGGCTGGTTCTCCTACCCTCTTGCAAGGTCCTGGCGTGCCAGACCACCTGCATACCAGTATTTAGGCCGGGCGGGTCCCTTCCTTCTTCCTTGTGCCGACGCCTCTGCTGCTGGAGCCATCTGAGCGGCTCCCAACAGAAGACAGACGGATGCAGAGCTCCTCTCTGCCCCCAGCCCCGCCCCCACCTCAGCCGTCACAATAACAAACAGCCCTGTAAAAAGCACTTACATTTATGAACTGTTTATAAATTTACTGACATTGATTTATGACCCTTGGCTGGACCTGACTTTAGACTCTTTAGGGGTATTTCTTTTCTTTCTTCCTTTCTTTTTGGGATTTTTAAAAAAGTGTTAATGTTATGGTTCACATTCTTAATATAGCCACACGCCAGGAACTACACGGAAGACAGCTGGGAGCCCAACCAATGACCCATGGGCAGGAACTGAGACTTGATTTATGCCGGGGACTGGGGCTGGCGGAGAAAACCGTTTCTGATTGGTTCGGGGACAGGCTGTCACTCCAGAAGAGCCCTGAGAGGCCAGTTGGGGCGGTTGGGGGAAGCAGGAAGAGGACAAAGTGGATCTAGATGTGTGTGGACTTGGCCACTTCCTAGATGCACGACCTTAGGCAAGTGACTTGATCCCCCTGAGCCCCAATTTCCTCACCTATGCAACGGGGACAGTAATACTGACCTGAAACGGTTGTTTCAAGAGTACACAAAGCAACATTTGCAACATATCTGGCTGTGTCTTGTCTAGATAGGTGTTGGCCAAATGGGAATCGGGGGGGGCAGGTAGAAACACAACTGTTTGGGGCACACTGGGCCCTGGAGAACATTCCAAGCAAAGCTTAGTCAACAGGATTTTGCATTATTACTTATTCACCAGTTTCAGGCGAAGTTTGGATGGAAGTGTGTCACTAGTCCTTTTCATGGCGGTGTGATCAGGGTCACGGCATCAACCCAGACACCTCCTCCTAGTCGCGCAAAGACTCTGGAGGGGGTTGGAGGAAAGTGAGATCGAAGAAGTTCCTTCTACCCCCAACTTCTCTGCCCACCCCTACACACGCCAGTGAAAATAAATGTTATTTTCACTGTGTCATTAAACTTTATTACCTGTATCATTGTCTGCATCTCCTTGTGTCTGCAAAGAAAAGAGGGCACGATCGTTTATGGAACATTGTGCACTGTGAAGAATGTGGCACGACTTCTGTCGTCCCAAATCTCACAGAACCCTCTGAAGCTGGTGTCGCTCTCCCATTTTCACAGATAAAGAAACTGAGGGTCAGAGAGATTAAGGTAACTTGCCCATGATCACACAGCCAGTAAGTAACTGAGATTAAGACTCCTAACCAATCCATTGTCCCCAAATCTTCGATCTTTCTCTATATATTAAAGACAAAACAAAATACTGACTGAGGGGCTCTGGGAGCTCCTTGTGACGTGTGAAAACCAGCCCAGAACACAACATAGCCTCTGCATCAGGAAATGTCCCGGGTTAGCTTGTGCCCGCTCAGCTGCTGTAATAGAGGCCGACGCCACTTCTCACCACAGAGCCTTTCTGGCCCCCCAAAAAGCAGGATAAACAAAGGCAAAAGCGAAAACCTGCGCTCGTTCCATTAGGCCAGAACCCACCCGCAGGGACTCTCTTGGACACCAGGTGGCGCCCGAGTAAGGCCAAATGGGGCGTTTCAGGCTGGGCTGGTTTCTGAGGGGAACAGCATCCACAAACTGTCAAATAGAGTGGGTGAAGCCAATTGCCAGCGAAAGAGAGGTGTCCCGGCTCCAGCTCTGGCAGGGTGGCATTCTGGTGAGGGACTACGTGACGATGGCCTATCTCAACACTAAGCCATCGTGGCCGACCTCCTGCTGTTGACCGTGGTTGAGTGACTGGCAGAGGCTGTGGGCACAGGGAGGCAGGGCCCCATCAGGCAGGCTGGGGGGACAGAACTTGGAAGGTGTGGGTGGGAGGACTCCTTCCGTCCATCTGAGAGGCCCTCTCCCCAGCGTCCCCATGAAGACGCACCCCCGCCCCTCCCCAGCTCTGGGTGGCCCTCCATAGGTGCCCTGGGTGGACACCTGCACATGTATGTGGTTATATCCGAGGAGTCCTCCTCAGACCCCAAGCTTCTTCTTTTTTTTAAACTTTGATTATTTATTTTTGAGAGAGAGAGAGAGAGAGAGCACAGGGTAGGGGCAGAGAGAGCGAGAGAGAGAGAAAATCTCAAGCAGACTTCATACTGTCAACGCGGAGCCTGATGGGGGGCTGGAACTCATGAACCGCAAGATCATGACCTGAGCCGAAATCAAGAGTTGGATGTTTAACCAACTGTGCCCCCCAGGGCACCCCCCCCCCCCGCCCCAAGCTTCTAATCGCAGTTGAGAGAGGGAAGGAGAAGACTCTTTGAGCAGCGGCTGCCCCTCACAAGATAGGCCCTTCTATCCATGGTCTCATCCCCTCTCCCATTGTCCCCCGAGCCTTGATTTTTGATTTCGATGTAGTACAATGTTTGAGTGAAAACATGGACATTGGGGGTTCAGGAGACATGAACAAGCCAGAGAACTTAGTAACATGGCCATGTGGAGAAAGGGATAACTTAGTGTATCTATGTCTTCAAACCCCACCTCCTCATTACTAGGACTATCTCAGTCCTTCCAGAACATGTCCATCTCAGACAGTTTTCTCCCAAATCACTGGATGTTGTCTAGAAAATGCAATATTCAACCTGGTATTTCCCAAATAGCTTGTCTAAGCCAGAAGTGGGATGAAACTCTGTCAGGCTAAATGTTTTGGTGGTTGGTTTAGATGATAAGGCCACCCATGATACATCTTATCTCCCCAGGGGCTGGCGCCTGTTGGGAAGGGGAGATGGTTCCCTTCTGCCCAGGGAGCACCCACGAGGACAGGCCCCCTACCTCCTAGGCTTCCAGCCTGGAGACCCTTGTGTTCCTCTCCATCTATGTGTTGCGGATTCCAGAGCCATAATCTGCTAGTTTCATAGACAGAGACAGGTCACTCAGCGACTCATTAATTACATGCCAAGGGAGGAAGGGAAGAAAAAAAACTCACAAAAATGTTCATTCAAAGTTAATTGCTGCCCGTAGTCTTACTAATTGAAGTAGCTCAGTTGGTTTGCACTCATGTACCTGCGTTGTGTTTAAAATGGGATATTGCACAGTGTAAACTAAGCCACATCACAACCTAACGATCTGGAAAATCCTGGTGTAATAAACAAAGCTGGCTTTGAGTTACTCAGGAGAAACATACATTTGCCTGTGCCCACTGACACACACACACACACACACACACACACACATCCCCAAAGCATCAGGATCTCAGACCTTCTGTTCATATCGTTTCCTCCACAGCTCAAATTAAACACAGTCTCAGCCTCTTGCTCGCTCTCTCTTCCTCTCTCTTTCTCTTATTAAATTTATTTTTAACAGCACCTCAAAAAAAATAAACACACCCCTCTGTGCCACTCTTATGCCAGGTGCAGCCAGGGGCAAATTTTTACAGCTGAATTACATGACCTGAAAAAAAAACGGAGTACATAATAAGGACATTGAGAGACACCCATCCACAGCGCCGGGCCAATGGCTGGTGTAATAACATTCCTGGAGAGAGCGGTAGCCCGAGCAGCAGCAGAGTCAGGGCTGGGGCCCTTACTCAGCATGAGGAATTATATATATCTTGGAACTCTTTCCCGAACCTAAACATTATTGCTAAGAAAAGGATAACAGTGCGAGCAGCCGTGGCTCTCCAGCCTGGGCTCGCGCACTGCTGCGTGTGACTTCCCACGCGAGGCTGAAGGGACACCTGCCAGACCCAGCTCTGCCCAGGACGGCATGCGGCTGAAGGCCTGGCGAGCGTCCAGCTCTGGAGAGAGAGACACGGCCGCGGGGCAAAGTTTGGCACTCTGCAAGGACCCCTGGGACGGGTCGTGGACCTTTTAAGTCTCGGGAGCCCCTCTGCTGTGACAGTTGTCTGGCGCCATCTTGAAACCCCCAGTTGTGTGGGGCTCAGATTACAGCCCCTGAGCTCGGCCATCAGTGACCCCGGAGAGAGCCAGGAGGGGTGACAAAGCTGCAGGAATAATGGCAACAAACATAGCTTTTAGAGGGTGGCTCATCTTAGACAGTTATAAATACAAATATAAATATAAACATAAATATAAATATCCACACACATATATATGTGTGTGTGTGTGTGTATATATATATATATGTAATTTTTTAGATAAAATTCACATCGAATAAAATGAACCACTAACCATTTTTAAGTGTACGATTCAGAGGCATTTAGCCCATTCACAGTGTTATGCCACCACCACCTCTGTCTAGTTCCAAGACATTTTCATCACCCCAAAAGGAAACTTCATACTCATTAAGTGGTCACTCCCTGCCCTCCCCCCACCAACTGCCCCCCAGCTCCCAGGCCACTTTCTATCTCTTTGGATTTACCTTTCCTGGATGTTTCATCCAAATGGAATCATATACTATGCAACTTTTTATGCAAGATCTAGATTTTAACACCTTTTAGTGCTGTCAATATGCATACAGCATACACATTTGAACTGTATAGCTTGACAAATCTTCGTAAGCAGACCACACCCAAGTAACCACCACGCCAATCAACAAACAGAACGTTACTAGCCCCCAGAGTCCACTCGTATTATCTCTCCAGTCCTGCTACTCAGAGAGAACCATGCTCCTGACTCTGTGGCATGGGTTACGTTTACTTGTTTTCGTTCTGTTGTGCATGGTTGTATTTGTCCGTATTCATTGCTGTGTACTATTCTGTTGTGACTACACCACAATTTATATGTCCATTCGACTGTTGATGGACATTTGGGTTGTTGTATTTTTTTAAACATTATTTTCTTTTTTAAGTTTTTTAAATGTTTATTTAGTTTTGAGAGAGAGAGAGAGACACACACACACAGAGAGCATGAGTGGGGGAAGAGCAGACAGAGAGGGAGACACAGAATCCAAAGCAGGCTCCGGGCTCTGAGCTGTCAGCACAGAGCCCGATGCGGGGCTCTAATCCATGAACCATGAGATTATGACCTGAGCTGAAGTCAGACGCTTAACTGACTGAGCCACCCGGGCGCCTCCCAGGCTATGTATTTTTAATTGACATTCAAGTCCAACAAACGTGTTGAGTGGATTTCTCAGATAAATAGCAGATTAAAAGCATCGAAATAGAAGGAGTGGGTCATAGTGGGGGGGGGGGGGGGTTGGACTAAACGGCCCCTGAGGTTCTCATGGCTTGGATATGCTATGATTTGAGTCACCCCGAGGGAAAGCAGAGTGGAGGGTGAGCACCTCAGGAGTGTACTCTTCTTAAATAAACTGGGGGCCTTGATGGGTTAAGGGTCATGGAGTCAGAAAAAGCCCAGGCCAGTTTCTAAGGTTCAGAGTCACCTGTCCTTTACCCCCCATTTTGGACCCCAGATGGCCAGCTGCATGCTCTGCTGACAAGGAGAGTGTGTTGTGAATCCGGACTTGCCCAGGGCTCACAGTCCTGGAAGCTGGTAAGCTCCAGCTTGCACCAAAACCTGGCCACTGTGGAGAGAGGACATGCCTTGAGTCTGGTGTCCAGTTGATTTTGGCCAGACCTAGGAGAAAGACACAGGAAACCTCCGATACTCCGCTTCACAGTTTGGCCAAGGCAAATGCTCAAATTACCCCTCTTTGGAAATAGGTAACACATCAAAATATATTTTCCTTTCCATATGTTGAATTGTACCTTTTCCTGTTACACTATCTATCTCACTATCCACATAGCTGGAGCAGACTTTTTCATCTGTAGATTCTGCCTTGGCTGGCCCCATACATTTCTGGAATAAAAGTTTGGGGAGCCACTTTGAAAACAAACAAAAGATCCAGGCTAAAAAAAAAGCAAGCACACAGACATCCAGACTTCTTACCTCCCGGTTTTATGCAGTTAAGATCAGGCCATTCTCGATGCCTTCATTTCCATCCTCTGAGCTCAGCACAATCTGCGTGGGGAAATGGAGAAAATGCTCACCCACCAGGAAACTTCCAGACATTCCCTTTGTGGGGGGAAAAGATGCCTTTGAATGTAGATTTCTCAAGCTTCGTTTCCTTTCCCATCGTGGATGCTGTTAGAATCCTCATCACCTAACATCCCTGTGGACATTACATCACTGGGGAGCTGGCTTAGGAATGGAGCTCTTGGCAAAGAAATCAGTGGAGAAGAGAAGGGGCTTGCTTATCACCTCTGAGAGCAGAGAGAGAGCCCAGAGCAGGGGCCTGATTTCTGGGTGACCTCGGATCTCCTTGCTGTTTTGTCTACTCTGCTCATCTTTCAAGGTTCAATTCAAGTCTCCACTTGCTGAGAAACCTGTGCCAACTTGTCCCTTCCCTCTGCGTCACCTCCACCTCCAGATCCTACAGCCTGGCTATCTGCTGTCACTGACCTGGCCCTTGGTGTTACACTGTGATTTCCCCTCCCCACCAAGCCACAAGCCCCTTAAACCGCGGGAGGAGAGGGGAGGAGAGCGTGGCCCACGTATTCTGCCTGTACCCCAGATCCCATCAGCACTCAGCCAGTTTCAGGGTCTCCGTAGCGTTTGATGGTTAGTAACAACAGTCTGAAGTAACTGTGTACCTGGGATTTTCTCTGTCGATGTATTAAGAAATCGGGGCTTTTTTTTTTTCTTTTTTTTAAATCTCGGAATTCTGGGAAATTGAAGATGAGCGTGGGTGAGTAGGTTTGAGGCTCGCATCTGTTCTCCCCGATGGATCGTGGGTACCCAGAATCCCCTGCCGAGCGTACCAAGAGCGGTTGGGCTCAGCGGGGAAGGGTGCTTAGATCAATGAGCAGTGTCTTCCGTGGGCACAGGGCGGCCAGGAACAGCAAGGGTGCGACACATTTGCCGTGCTTGAACTCCTCCAACTGCTTCAACTGCTTCACCTTACAGTGGAGGAGACTGAGGTGCAGAGAGAGGAAGTGACTTTATCCAAGGAAAATCAATTTCCTAAAAGGACTTTGCGCTCGGGGCGGTGAGCTAACACATTGGCACCGTTCGCATGCGGCCGTCTTGAACACAGTCTCCCTAAGACCATCTTCCGCTTCCTTTGAGGTGGTGGGTTTTGACACGGGAAGACATATTAAGGGAAAGGCATGAGTCAGATCTTCTGAAGCCGCTAAAGAGCATATTAAGCCATCGACAGCTTTTTCTGATTTTCGGTTTCTTACAGTAGTTGAACTGATTTTCTTTTTTCTTTTTAATGTAAACAGACTTTCCCCTCTGTAGCCAGCCAAGTCCCCCCTGGTGAATCTGTTAGAGTATGGTGGCTCTTATGACTTCACAACTGAAAGAGCTGAAAAAAGCAACTGGATGTCATAAGAATTTGTGCTGCTTGTTCTGAGATCAGTCCCCAAGGTTTTAGCTGGGACTTTGCTCTCTTCATTCCTTGAAATTGGCCATGCCCTGTCGTGTTGCTTAGAGTCTACTTAGCATTGACTTCATTCTGAATTATTTTCATGCCAGTTATTTAACATTTTGTAGCCCCAGTAGACAGTGAACTTCTCAAGGGCAGGGGCCATGACTTAATATCACCATGTACCCCGCTCCCCTCCAGCCTAGGAGACTACCTTGAACTCTGCCCACTCACTAGTTGATTCATTCATGTGTGCCTGCATGCAAAAGCCATTTGTGGAGTGCCTACCTTGTCCCGCCAGAACTCATTATGGAAGGAAATGCTCTGGCAAGATGGGGCATGCAGTCTTGACGATTAGAATTCTCATGGAGCAAGGACTCATCCCAATGTGACTTTTCTTTGCACCACTTAATGCCTTCTAGGGTGGTGACCACACTGGCACAGGGTTCCAGAGGGATCTATGAAAGGGCAGGTTTGGGAAAGCTGGGGAGAAGGTCACAGCAGCACCCTGAAGAGAAAAAAAAATCTCCAGCTTCAGAATCTTATCCACTATTTCTCTCCTTTTACTCTTTTTCTTTCCTTTTATGTATTTTTATGTGAAAAATTTCAAACCTAGGCAGAAAGGTATAAAGAACCCGGTGCCCTCATCGCACATCAATTATCTCTAACTCATGCCCAGTCTCGTTCCATCTTCGTTTACTCTCTGTCCCTAACTCTGGATTACTTTGAAACGAAGCCCAGAATCATATGAATCGTTCGTATGTTTCTCCAGGTATGGCCAAAGGATGAGATACAGAATTTTTAAAAAGATACTCATAGTGTCATTTCACATCTGAAAATGAACAAGTCCTTCATAACATCAGATAATACAGCTCTGGGATTGTCTCATGAATGTTCCTTTTTTATGTGTAAACAGTTACAAATTTACTTGTTTGATTTAGTATCCAAATGAAGTCCATGCATTGTGATTGGTCAATATGCTTCTTAAGCCTCTTTTATTATTTTTTTTTAATTTTTTTTAACGTTTATTTATTTTTGAGACAGAGAGAGACAGAGCATGAACGGGGGAGGGTCAGAGAGAGAGGGAGACACAGCATGTGAAACAGGCTCCAGGCTCTGAGCAGTCAGCACAGAGCCCGACTCGGGGCTTGAACTCACGGACCGTGAAATCGTAACCTGAGCCGAAGCCGGAAGCTCAACCGACTGAGCCACCCAGGCGCCCCAAGCCTCTTTTAATTTATAGCGGTAGTACTTATCTAAGGGCAATTTTGCTCCCAAGGGGTGCTTGGCAATGTCTGGAGACACTTTTCTTATTGTTGCAACCTGGGGTGGGTGCTGCTGCCATTGAGCGGCCAGGGGTCAGGGATGCTGCTCAACAACTACAATGCTCAGGACTGTCCCCATGACGGAGAACCGTCCAGCCCCAATGTCAAGAAGATGGAAATTGAGAAACCAAGGCCTAGAGGTTCTACCTCTCTCGGTTTTTATTGCAGTTTCTTTGTTGAAAAAACATTTTTTTTTAATGTTTATTTATTTTTGAGAGAGAGGAAGAGAGAGAGGGAGACAGATGATCCAAAGAGGGCTCGGAGCTGACAGCAGCGAGCCCAACGTGGAGCTCAAACTCATGAACTGCAAAATCATGACCTGAGCTGAAGTCAGACGGTTAACCGACTGAGCCACCCAGGTGCCCCACGATTTCTTTGTTGGGGACACCAGGCTTGTGAAGGCCCTGCAGAGTTAGTTCTCCTGCTCTGGACCGTGCTCTGAGCACCTTTGTGGTGAGTTCAACACGGCCCTCTGAACGCTGAATCCCCTGTAACTTGGTAGTTCCTTCTCCCACATTTCCTCAAGGTTTCTCTTGTGCCTGGGTGTCTCACACACACACGTGGGCATCTTCCTCAGTGGGCCACACCCTCTGCCCTGAGCTGAGTCCTTGTGTCACTGGCCCACCTGCCTCAGAGATAGCGTGAGCCTGTGGGGAATGCAGTGTGAGCCCTCCTGTCACAGAAGAGGCATTTCTGGAAGGGACAGACTCTCCTGGTGGCCCCATTCGGCCTCCCTGGGCAACTTTCTCCCAAGAGGGCTAGTCATCTTCCAGCTCAAGCAAAATATCAATCCTTTTGTGGTTTTGAATTTGACACTAAGAAACGACATTTACACACGATGCAAGCTTTCAAAGCAGGTTCCAGGAATTAAAGTCATTCTTAATCAAATTAGCCCTTGAAACAATCTGGAAGCTCTGGTATCTGCAGCTGTCATGTGGTCCATCCACATTCCCAAATCTGCATAAGGTATTTCACACACACCCATGCAGCGTCCCCCATCACTCGTCCAAAAGCCAGATTCCTGCCTCCCCACTGGCTTAGGACAAAGCCATAGACAAGGGTAGAGATAAGACTCCTGCGTGGTGAGGAAAACAGCTCAAGTCTCTGCAATTTAATTTTGCCAGACAGGCGAGCCCTTGCCCAATAATTGTACATAAAGGAAGACACAGTCAATAGCAAGAGGTGAGAATTGACAGCAGAAGAACAAACAGAAAGACTATTAAAAAAAAAACCAGTGGGGGCGCCTGGGTGGCTCCGTCGGTTAAGGGGCCGACTTCGGCTCAGGTCACGATCTCGCGGTCCGTGAGTTCGAGCCCCGCGTCGGGCTCTGTGCTGACAGCTCAGAGCCTGGAGCCTGTTTCGGATTCTGTGTCTCCCTCTCTCTGACCCTCCCCCGTTCATGCTCTGTCTCTATCTGTCTCAAAAATAAACAAACGTTAAAAAAAAAAATTAAAAAAAAAAAAAACCAGTGGTCTGGGCCTATTTAGGGTGGAGATAAATAGCCTTACTCATGTAGCCTACGGTTGTAATTACCACTGCCATCCTCAGTCTTGAGGACACCGTCTAAGGCATAATATCAGGAAAGGAAGGAAGACGGAGCCTATGTGATTGGGGGCTGACTGCTCATCACCAGCTGCTCTGGATGCTCGGGAACAAGAAGGAAAAGGCACTTGGTGCTCCAGAGGTCCACGTGGGCGCACAGACAGGCTTTTGCTGGGGTGACATAGGTTCCATGAATGAAGGAGCCCAGTGCAGCTCCCTCATGCAGCCTGGGAAAGCTTCCAGAAGGAGTTGTGAAGATGGGCAGCTGAGTAGAAGGGGGACACAAAGGCCTGGCTGCTCTGACCCGCAGGAAGCGTGTTCTGGAGCAGGAGCAGGGCACTGAGGCGAGGGGTGGGTGGGGGTGCGGGGGGGGGGGGGGGGGGGGAGTGTGGCTGGGCCAGCCGAGATGCTTGTGCAGCAAACCAAGCGTTCACAGCTTGTCCTCAGAGCAAGCCGGGCAGAGACATAGTGTGATTGACATTTTGGAAAGGTTATTCCGGCTGCAAGTGTCAGGGAGAGGGAAAGAGAGGGGCAAAACCAGATTTCCTTAGCGGTTGGCAGTAACCCAGGCGAGCGAGGGAGAGTGTGCATGAAGGCAGTGGAGACAGAAGGGGATGACAGGATTATCTCATTTAATCCTTTCCACACCCCCAGAGGTTAAAAATCATCTCTTGCCGTGAGCAGGCCGCTTCCTGGCACGGTCGAGGTCGCAGAGTAATGCCGTCTGGATCTGAACCCAGCTCTGACTTCCAACTCAAAACTTGTTCCAGGCCACCAGAGGCATCCTTCAGTGTAGGTCTTCAAGTTAAATGATGCTCAGCACAACGTGCAGGAAATAAGGCAGGAAGGCACGACACGTTTTGGAAAGATTTCCGTAAAACCATTAAAACATCAAAGAGGGCGTTGTCTGGGGAAGAACCTGGTAACTCAAGAAGCCGGTGTTCCTATGTGAAGTGGGGATCGTACAAGCCGAATTCCAGCCACTGGGAACACGGGCTCCCAGACAGGCCCCATCCTCCGTGGGGGACAGCAGGGCAGTGCGGTGGTCCCCCACAAGGCCCATAGCTGACTTAGAGACTCATGGAAAGGTGAAGAGCCTTTGGGAGAGGACAGTGTGGGTGGCCTTGAAGAACAGCACAGACCCAGGACCTGTTCCCCCGGGCAAAGGGCGCCTGCCCACATCAGACACACCTACCTTCTCCAGGGGAAGAGAAGAATGGAATATTTCAGCCTCTCTCTCTCTCTCTCTCTCTCTCTCTGTCTCACTTACTCTGTCGCACACACACAATCTTTTAAAATGTAAAGAGCAAGGGGAAAATGTCTATTTGCACCATCTGGCTTGTTCTTTAAATAGCTCATTCCAAGAAAGAAATATGTTCTCCTTGCCTTAATTTATGTTTCTACCTTTTTCTTCCAATAAGCCTGCAGAAGGAAACGGGGGAGGGGGCGGGAGGGGGTGCAGTTCTGATGCCTTGCAAAGATTCGGCCATGGCTTTGGTATGCTGCTGCCTACACAGCAGTATTTAACCCAATTACAGGATAATAAGGGCTCAGACAAATTATCTGCAAATAGATATGTCTATATGTAAACCCTCATATTTGGAACATGCATCTGGGGCCAAGGAAAAGTTAAGCGCTTAGCCAGAGAGGGACTGAGCTCACAACTTTTTTTTCCCCTAGCCGTGCGTGTGGAGACACTTGAATTAGATAAATAAGAAGTCCCAGGTACAGACTAGATGGTCCTGCTTTGAAGCTCTTTGGCTCTGAGACTGGCCCTCTAGGGTCTGTTTGCCCAGCCACCCAGGGGACACTGAGGGGCTCTGCCAGGTTGGCCCAGGCCCCCGAGGGTAGGGCGTGCACAGCCACCCTCCTCCCGCTCCCTCCCAAAGCAGCAAGGACACAGGCTGGCCCAAATGCGACTGCTTCAAGCCTAATGAGCAAAGGCAAGGTGCTGGGCTGGGAGGGCAAGGGGACAAGAGGGTAAATGACAAAGGCACCAGAAGTTGGCATTTCGTGGTTCTAAACCACCGACCAGCCCTGAAAAACCAACATTTTCACTTTACGGTAGAGCGGGAAACTGAGGCCCCCCGGGCGAAGGGACTGGCTAAGGCCCCCCTGCTGGCTCGTGGGGAAGCTGAGACAGAACCCAGGCGCCCTGGCCCCAGCACAGCGCCCTCTGGAGGGCCAGCGCTGCCCTCATAACAAGGCCAGAGAAAGGAAAGGCTTCTCAGCAACATGACTCTTCTCTGTGGATACAATTTAAAAGAGAAACTGGACTTCATTTTCTTTTTTCCCCTAATAACTTACACCTAAAGGGGAAAAAACTGTTAAAATATGAGGCATATAATGTGTGCAATAAAAGTACAGATCGCACGAGGCAACATTCCTGTTGCCAGCGTGGGGCCGCATGAGCACACGTGTGCTTGTGTGTGCGACCAGCTCTGGGTAGGGGTCCCTCTTCTGCCCAGCACAACGACATGGTGTTTTAACAGTTCCCACTTGGAGCACATTTCTCTGTCTGCCCCATCTTGGCTCGCCTGTCCCCGGTTTTCTCCATCATGATGATCGGCCACACCTTACAACTGTTTTCTCTGTACAGGGTGTTTGCTGTTTTATTTGGGGCAATGGACACCAGCCTACATCGAGGCCTCGGAAAATAATTTTGGTTCCCAGGGAGAGGAAGGTGGTCCAACGGCAACAGCTCTCCCAGCGTCTGGCGGGGGGGGGGGGGGGGGGGGGGGGGAGGGGGGCTCTCCAGTGAGGCCTGCTAAAGACACCTTTAAAGACAGTTTCCCTCCATCATTTCCAGGAATGTCTTAAATCAGTTTGAACATCTGCAAGGCTTTGAAGATGGTCGTGGCAGGGTCTGGGGGAGCCTGCAGGAGGCGAGGGAGGTGAGGAGGAGGGGGAGTTATCGAGAACAAGCCCAGAGGCCCAGCCTCAAAAGTCTTCTGTCGCGAGATGCCTCCAGTCTGCCCAGGTCTCCCCCTGCCTGCTTCTATCACCTGTTTTTAGTACCAGCGTTTTCAATTCGTTTCAGTTTCCAAAGGGCAGGGGGCAGCCGAGCGGGGAGCAGGGCAGGGAATGGTGGAAAGACCAGGGTGTTGTTTTTGTAGACAGGAGGCCTGGTTTTCGTCGGGCATGAGGAGATACCCAGGTGTTTTTATGCAGCCCCTAGTACAGGCCTGGCCTGCTGGAGTGGATTTCAATTCTCCTTTGCCAAACTACACTTTCAAGAGGTATCAGATATCGAAAGCCTCTCCCTGAAGCCAAAGCAAGCTTTTGGTGGAGGAGAGGTCCAGAAGGGGCGAGGGACGGTAGGAGAAGATGCTGGGTTAAAAAAAAAAAAAAAAAAAAAAAGGAAAAAAGCAAAAGCAATAAGAAAAGTTCCTTCACATAGTGTTCCAAGTTGGCTGTTTCTTTTTAAAATAATTGGTTGAAAACGGTGCATGAAGCCAGGTAAGTCTGTTCTGCATTGCAAAGGAGCCTGGGCAGAAACCGTTCTTCTTGGCACAGGTGGGATTCTTGGGGAACCAGGGCTTTGTAGGACAAGGCAAGGGGCTGTGTCCAGTGACCCAAAGCGACCTGTCCCTTAAGAGACATCCGGAGGGAGGGAAGAAGTGGTGTGCGGGAGGGAGGAGAAGGGGAAAAGACAAAGGAGGAGGGAGAAGGCAAGTGTGGAGCGGGGCCCCTAACTCCCTGCCCCCCCGGGATGGGACAGGCTGGCAGTGCTCGGGGACCTGGTGGTATTTTCCCATGCAGGCCTCCTGTCTCAGCCCCTGAATATCAGTAACTGTGTTGAGTGTTGCCCCTTCTATAGTGTTCAGAATTCTCCTCTCTAATGACTCATGAAAGCATAAAATTAAGACATTCTGGGAAGCCAAAGGAATCTGGTTTAAAATGTGTGTTTGGGGAATGGAAGGCATTAGAAAAATGCTCATGTCTGGACGATTCTGTTGTTTTCTTCCCCTGTTTTCTCTTCAAATTAATGAATGAGTCACGGTCGTCTTTAGGCCTGTAAAATGCTCCAGAAGGGGAATCAGGGAGGGCCGGGGAATCTGACAATCTCATTTTCTCTGGCTTTTTGGACGGTTCAGACTCGTTGCTGGTTTTCTCTTCCTCTTTCTGTCTCCGGAGAAAGGCTCTTTCCCATCAAGAAGGAACACAACTTGAGTCCCTCTCTCCTCCCACCTCCAGGCCGAGACCGCCCACCTTGAATAAAATCCAGCCAAATTGGTGGGATATGCAGGCCCTGATTCCAGGACCTTCATGAGGACTGGATTTGGAAGGCTGGCCCCACCCCATGAGCGCCTGGAGCGGGTCTAGTCGGGGGTCTGCCTTCTCACCTCAGATGCACACCCCAGTGTCTGCCTTCAGTCAGCTCCCAAGCCAAGGGCACAGCCTCTGGGCACACCCTCAACCATCAGAGGGTTAAAGAGTAATCCTTTAGCTTCTAGAAAGCACGGGCGACCCCCATTTTGCTTCTGGTGCCTTCCCTCTTGTCTCCGTCCAGTACTCAATGCCCCACCTCATCTGAATGCATGGTCCAGTCCCCTCCCCAAGCCTGACCCCTTGCCCACAGGTATTACCTAGCCACCAGGAACTTCAGAAGTGACCCACGTTCTATCATTATTTCTTGAGGGAACCCCTTCTTTCCTCTACCCCAATAAAAACGCCTCTTCCCTCAATGGTTATCAGGAATTAGTCTAGTAACAGAAGGAGAGGAAGGAGGAGGAGAGGAGGGTCTGACATTTGAACAGCTCTACAGAGGATGCCCTAATGGAGCTTTCTAAAGCCCTGGTAGTTACTGCTGACCGATAGAGAAGTGATAACCTGGGCCTGCCACCCTGTCTGGTGCCCCTGACCTTATTTCTGGGCTTCTGTGACTTCTCAGCTTCCCTGGAAAGAGAGGAGACAGGGGACCACAGGCTTGTTTTACTGAGCACCTACAATGTGCCCAGAGTCATATATCTCTGCCCGACAGAGCCTGCGACTGCATCATGGAGGCTGCTGGGATTTGTGGAGGTTAATAAGCAGCCCAAGGTCGCAGGCCCCGGCCACACCTGGAGTCGTCAACCTACAGGGCAGGAGCCACCTGCCCCCTGGGGCCCCAGAAGCATCTTCCCAAGCTCTGACTCATTTTTCTTCTGCCAAAAGACAGAACTGGCAGCATCTGCTGCAGCCCACCGTCCTCAGATCCCCGGCTCAGCACTGGGAGTGCATTTTAGCTTAAGGTTGGGCTGTCTCCTGTGCCCAGATCAGACCTGCTGGGAAGGGGTGTCGGGGGAGAGGACTGGGACCCCAAACCCTCACCTGCTCCTCCCTCTCCTTATCCTAGCCGATGTCCAAAATGTTTGAAGTTGTGCCAAAGTTAGGTGAAGAACACGTGTGCCTTATTACCCATCCACAGAGGAACAACTATGTAAACGATTAAATATGTATCAGATTCACTGCACTGTAAGTTTGATTTAATTACAACACTAAAACTCTACATGCATATATTCTGTTTTTATAGGTTTTTGCTTGTTGAGTATGGTCATTTGCTCAAAATAAATTGAGGGAACACTGTTTATATATGCCAGTCTCAGAGCCAGGAGAGAAAAGCTGATGTTTATGCAAGACGCGATTATAAAATAATGACTGTGTTTTTTCAGCAAGCAGACTAGGACTCCAAAGACATTCCACTGGAAAGCTCCGTTCTACTCCAGGGAAGTTGCCATTGCTCAAGTGCCTTGTGGCATCTCTTTTGGAATTGCCTTCAGAGTCCATTTGTGTGGGCCACATGGAAAAAAAATAAACCACTCCGCCCCACCTCGTTATTGACCGAAAAATCCTATTACCCAGTTTGATTACTCACCTAATTCCCTGGGATTGGCCTCAAATGGCTTTCAAATGCTTCTAAATATCAGATCAAGCCTCAAATGATGAGAACTAGCAACCTTTGAAGAACATTTCCAAGAATGCTGAGCAGGCTCTGGGAGCACTTCCAAAAGAATTGAGATCCAGGCGGGGTTGGTGGGTGAGGTCAGCGTTGAGCAGAGCCTTGAAGGACAGGAGAGATCTGAGTGATGATACGCCCCATCTACACTTCACCGAGTGCTTTTCCCACCTATTCTGTCTTGGGAGTCTCTCAACGGGGCAGGCATACTGATGATCACCAGATTGTAGATGAGGAATTTAACGACCAGGAGAAATCATGGTGTCCTTGTCACACAGCTAAGCAAATGAGTAACAGAGTCAGGACTTGAGATCAAGGCACTTTGTGTACCTGAGTGCATGGGGCCCACTGTCGTCCTGTGTCCCACAGGATTTCAGGAAGTAGAAGCCGGTAGGCTGGGCTGCCTGGAGGAGAGGATTCCTACACAAGAGAGGCGGAAGGCCAGACGGAGGGAGTAGGCTGCCAGGGAGGCCTTTGGAGCAGATGAAGAAGTATGGCAGAGACTGATGCTGTAGCTAGTGGCGATACTCTTTCACCTGGACCTGGATGCTGACCCTGTAGGCTGGCTCACGAAACACATGCCCCAACCATCCTTCCTGAACTGCCCCTGGCAGCTGGAGTTCTGATGATGGCCTGGGTATATACCAAGTGGTGGCCGCGGGTGAGGTGTGGAAGGTAGCAGTGAACAGTGGGAGGTGACGGCCAGATACAGGGACATCAGATCCCCCGGGGGAGGTACTTGTTTACTCAGCAACCATCCTGGACTGGTCCCCAAGCTCCCAGGTGTGGAGTTTCTGCTGAAATTGTCTTGCAGCTTGGGTGGGAGTTTCTGCAGGCTGCATTGTTCCTGGCTTGGTTTCCTAGTCTTCCGAGAAATTTTACAAACTCCCCACAGGCTCTAAGAAATCCCTAGCTGAAGTGGATTCCGTCGTCTGCAGTCGAGACCAACTATACAGTCTGGTCACGCTAGCCATCCATTCATCGCACAGATATCTTCTTCCAACAATTTATTCAGCACCTGCTGTGTGTCAGAATGTGTGCTTTGCTGTGCGTTTGTCTTGTTGAATATGACAACTACCTTGCGACACAATTATACCCACTTAGAGAGGTTAAAAAGCAACTCAGGCCACACAGCTAGATTCGGACACGATCTTTTATTTTTCCACCGCCCCCTGACCTAAAACTTTCAGGATATTTCTGAAAGAAGTATGAAAGGTGAAGAGAAAAAAGGCATGAGCATCTTTTACATCGGCATGACAGTCTGGGGGGTGTTTGGAGGGGTTCTGGCTCCACAAGGTTTTAGAAGGATTAGATGCAAAGGACCTGAGCAACAGGCTAGTTCTGGGCATCCCCCTGGGGAAGTCATTAGGTGTGTCCTATCCTTGGCTGTGCCTTGTTTTCCAAGGATGGTGGAGTCTAAAATATGGGGACCAGAGTCCTGTAAATTGACACCTATTTTATTATTTAAAAAAGATTTTTAAGTTTATTTTGAGAGAGAGAGAGAGAGAGAGCGAGCAAACAGGGAAGGGGCAGGGAGAGAGAGGGAGAGAATCCAAAGCAGGCTCTGCACTGTCAGTCCCAACACGGGGCTCGAACTCATGCACCGTGAGATCATGACCTGAGCCAAAACCAAGAGTGGTCACTTAACCAACGGAACCACCCAGGCATCCCCAACACGTGTTTTAAAGACACTCGGATAGCTCACTGTTCATAGGACTGGTTTAGAACTTCTTTTTGTCCCAGGAAAAAGCCTTTTGCAATTGAGCTGTTCCCTCACTATTGGCAATTCCAGATTTTTACAGAGTCTAGGCAAAGTGGGGGCCACTTCTCTCCCCTGGGAGTCTCATCCACGCCCTTCCCAGCACTCTTTGGACAAAAAGCTGAGGCAAGAGGAGAGGGAGCATTTTGATTCCAACATTTTCCCCTCTCCTTGAAGCAGGTGAATTCTTAGGTTTAGTTCTCTGGAACAAGGATCTAGAAAACCCAGGGCTTGCTTCCTCTAATTAAGTGACAAGGAAGTGAAAACATGGAAGGCAGAGATTTACGTCAACAGGAGCAGGGTTCTCACGCTGGGACCCGCCCCCCCCCTGCCGCCCCGCCCCTCCCCGCCCCGCCCCGCCCCCTGAGCAGGCAGGGCACTGGCCAGCAGCCAGAGGGGCGCTTCTGGCAGCCAGATGGCCTGGGACAGACCTTGGGAGTCTGCCTCCCTCATTCCTCAGCTCCCTCATTTCCTTACCTGCTTCAGTTCTTCAGCCCCTTCACCTCCTTCACCTCCCTAACCCCGCACTCTCTCATCCCTCCCCTTCCTCATAGCTTTACCCTTCTCTCATCCTCTCCTCCCCATCCCCACCCCCATACACCCCTACTCTTCTCATGTCTCCTACCTCCTTACTCTTTGGACCCTTCACCTACTCACCCACACCGCCCCCCCACCCCCACCCGTCACCTCTTCACCTGCTCACAGCCAGCTCCCTATGCTTCCTTGCACCTTGGGCCCTCCATACAACTACTTCTCTACTCCAGCTGAAATATTCTATTAGAAGCAGCCGGATTTGGAGAAAACAAGCCCAGAGGCCAACTTCTTGGAGATTCTGGGTGTGATCATTTCCAAGGAAATGAATAGAAAATCCAACTCAAAAATGACCTGGACAGTAAGGAAATAATGCATTAGGAAACATAACTGAAATTCTAGGACTGCGGCAACCTTCAGGAGTGGGTTGATCAGGGGTTATGTCTTCATTTCTCTGTGATACTCTCAGCACCAACCCATTTGGGTTGGCGGCTTGCCTTCAGTGCAGCCTGAACTCCCAGATAGCAATCTGTTGCAAAACAGCTCAACCGTTTCAGGCCTCACATCCCACATAGCCACACCACGGAAAGCAAGAGAGAGGTAGCTTCCCTGGCTCACTACCCACCCCTACCACCACTGTATTCTACAGAAGTTCTCCACTTCACTCTGATTGGGCCAGCCTGGTCCAATCGTCATGGCCAGGAGAAGGTTGAGCACTGATTGGCTGGCTTCCCCCCCCGCCCCCGTCCCTGAACAAATCACTGTGGCGAGGTGGATGAGACTGTGCTGATTGGTTTACGGATCTGGAAGAGGGATTAACTTCCCTAAACCAGAATTGGTGCCCCACTGTGGTACAGGGCTAGTAGCGGGCTGGAAGGCTATCACATTGTCTGCCTCCCCAGGGAGCCGGTTTTTGGTCTTGGATACACTCTGAGCCATGGGTCATCCTAGTAAAAGGATGGGCTTCAGGTCCTGACAGACTCAATTTGGACCCTTGTCTGCCACTGTCACGTTATGGAAGCTTGATCAAATTGCTTAACCTCAATGAGCCTTAGTTTTCTCAGCTGTAAAATAAGCATAATTCTACCTGCCTTCCAGAGGAGGAAAATATATGCAGGAGGGTCTGACACTATAACTGTGACGTGAGGGTTTTAAGCCCCCAGGGCTGTCTGACCCCCGTCCACCCACCACTGCCCCCTGCTGGGAGGAAGCAACCCTTTGCCTCGTATCTGAACCAGAGGCCAATACAAAGGCCTCAGGGGACCTGATGAGCCTCCTCTAGTCTCTTTGGCGGCAGGTGAGTCGAGTCAAGGCCCATGGAGATGCCGCTTATCACCTCATCCGCTGCCCCAGGGCACCCTGGGAGAGATTGTTCCTGATGACAGATTCAGGACTGGCAGACCGCAGCCCTTGAAAACATTCTTGTTTGCTTCTGGAGTACCAAACAAGATTCTGGGAAGAAATACAACAGTCTTACCCTGGACATTGGTGCTGAGCTTCAGAGGATGGATGGGCTTTGGATACGGACAGCCCTGGTTCCAATCCCAGTGCTGCCATTTAGGAAATACGTGGTTTGCCCCTCTGAGGAATGATTTCCTCGTTTGTAATAAGGAAATACTAATGGGGCTAACTTCAAGGGTTTGTTGTGGGGATCAAGCATGCACTCAACCCAAGACTGTGTCAAGGAATAGAAGACTGTAGATAAATATTATTGGCATTATGATCAACTGCCAACGGAATATTTATATTTGAAGACTCTCTTTTTATTACATTTCTTTTTTTTTTTTAGTGTTTATTTTTGAGACAGAGCATGTGCATGAGTGGGGGGAGGAGCAGAGAAAGAGGGGGACAGAGGATCTGAAGCAGGCTCTGTGCTGAGAGCAGTGAGCCCCACGTGGAGCTTGAACTCGTGAACTGTTGAGATCATGGCCTGAGCCAGAGTCAGATGCTTAACTGACTGAGCCACCCGGGTGCCCCTTTTTATTGCATTTCTAATATTCCGGGGTCTTTGGATTGTATCAGGGGTTCACAGGGATAAATAGGGTGCTCTGATCCTCTCGTGCATCAACACAATTCAACCAATATTTACCTAGCACCTACCAAGTGCCAGGTACACTGCCAGGAGCTGCAAACATGATGGGCTGTGACGTATGATTGTACAAGTTGTGCACTGCACAATTCCAGGTGTCCAGTGACATAATGACCCCCATACCCTGGAATTGTACAGTGCATAACCTTCATGCCCACACAAAGTGCCGTACCTGCCCTCTGCTCAAACCATCCCACCATTACAGAGTTGGAAATTTGGATTTGTATAGTGTAGTATGGTGAGATTTTTATCCAAGGAGAGCTGGGGCAAGGGTCAAACCATGCAGGGCCTTACTGGCTATGTTAAGGATTTGGAATTTTATTCTTGAAGCAATGAGGAGCCCTTGGAGGACTTTTAAAGGAGAGCAACATGATCAGGTTTGCATTTTAAAAGTATCCTCTGGCTCTTCTGTGGAGAATAGATAATAGGGGGAAGTGTGGAAGCAGGACGTCATCCATGCAGCTTTTATGGGGAAGGAATGGTCATGGCTTGGACTATGGTGGCAGGAAAAGCCACAGGAGGGACAAATTCAAGAGTTAACAAGTGCTGGGATGGGGAGAGGAAGGACTGAATGGCTGCTGGCGAGTTTTCTGAGTGGAGGAAGCTGATATTTGCTCCAGACTTCATAACGAAATCTGTGATGGCCTTTAGTCCTTATATTTTCATGCATGAGGGTTCCTCAGCAGCTCCAAAAGCTGAGCTCTAAGGGGCAAGAGGACGAGGTGAGGTGGAGAAAGAGGTTGGGGGACAGAAACCCACCTCAACTGTCCTGCTCAGAAAGATGCTATGATCTCAGTGAAATCAGGGCCATTCCATTGTTGTGAGCTGTGCTGCGAGCCTCAGAGCAGTGGTCCTCACCCATGGGGGACAGCAAGGCCAGCACTTGAATTCCCCAAAGAAAGGAGACTCTGTGGAAACCTGCCAGAGACACTGGAATGATGAGTCAATCCCAGGCACCAGAAGTCTGGACGGATTGAACCAGCCTCGGGAGTTTACCTGTTGGAACACCTATTATTAGACTTCTAAACTGCCTTAATCCAACCCACAGAGGCGCACCCTGCCTGCATGCAAACCTGCTTTCCACCCTTCCCTTTGCAGTCATTAGTCACCCGTGTCTCCTGGCTCCCAATTGTACTTCTGCCCCACAGACATTACCAGGATGGACTTGGTGCCTCCCAGGGCAGAGGTCCCACGCAGATCAATTGCTCTCCTTCTCTACCACGAGGTTTGACAATGACCATGGCCCTGCACCCGGGCAGATGGGCCACCCCCTCCTGGAGGACGGCGGGCCCTCAGAGCACCCCTTTTTCCAAAGCTTGATTGTGGAGACTACAGACCCACGCCTGAGAGTTAGGCTCAGTGGTGGGGGACCTGCTGGGCTCTAGCTAACCCGATGGGTGATATTTCCAAAAGGGCCCGCCCTCTGACACCTCTAGAAAAAAAAAGAAAATCTCCCACAGGTTGAAGCCAAGTTGGACCAACAAGTTTGACCTCTCAAAAAGAATGACAGGAAGATATATAGGCTTTCCATCGAAAGATTCCAAAGCACCTGTCTTTTATCTCGTGCTTTCTCGGTTCATTCATCCAGGAAGTGTGAACTGGGCACCAAGTCTGTGTCAGGTGGTGTGTTGGAAGGTGGGGAGGACTAAGAGAGCAGAATTGTCACCCCAGGGAATTTACATTCTAATATGCTGGAACCAAGCAGCCCCTCTCTGCCCAAAGTCTGAGAACTTGTGTCCCAGCCGGAACATGTGATATTCTTATAATACCAGGCAAAGAAGATAACAACCCTGAATTCAAGCTCCTGTGGCTGGGATTCTAGAAGCATTTTTTTTTTAAATTTTTTAAGTTCATTTATTTATTTTTAGAGAGAGAGCAGGCAGGGAAGGGGCAGAGAGAGAGAGGGAGAGAGAGAATCCCAAGGTGGCTCCAAGGTGTCAGCACAGACCCCCAATGCAGGGTTCGAACTCATGAACCATGAGATCATGACCTGAGCTGAAACCAAGATTCAGACGCTTAACCGACTGAGCCACCCAGGTGCCCCTCTAGGAGGATTCTTCTCCCTGACTGGGTTCTAGGACAAGCACACAAATGAAAGACAGTAGGTACTGTGTGTGGACAGGATTGAGGACTCTGCCCACGTGCCGATGCAATTGGGTAAGAGAGTAACTGATTGAACACCTCTATTCAAGGGGTAGAGTGACTGAGTGGATGTTACCCTGGAGGGCACTTCTAGAGGAGAACCACGTTCTTAGAATGTTTAACCAAACATTCTGACAAAGCTGCCCTCAGCCTTATCCTGGTGACTTGGATAGATAGTGAACTGCTGTGTCTTCAAGCCTGCAGAGGTGGGCTGACAGGCCAGCGGGGGCCACACAGAGCTCTGTCTTTCAAGGCGGTGGTCTCCCTGGAGGAGGAGGAGGAGAGGAGGCGGTTAGAAGCACTGATGGGGGGCAGATGGCCTCCAGGAAAGAAAAGCAATCACCACTTAGCAGAAGGAGGCGCTTACTGGCAAGGAGGCCTCGGCTGGATCAGGTGGGGACGCTGGTTTGTGGCCTCCTATCCCAGTCCTACACACCCTGGGTTCAAATCCCATAAGACCCTGGCTGAGTCAACCCGATGGGGTTCCTCACTCAGCCTGCCGGCCACTTCCTGTGATTGGATCCCTCAGAAGTGACATCAGTGTGAGGTTTGCAAGCAGGGGCAGAGTAGGGACGGGAGTCAGGTCTCCTGGCCCAGCCTGCACTGTGCCCCCAGACTCCTGTGAATGTCAGGAGTCACCTGTTCAAGCTACTCCAAACCCTCAGGGGAGTTAGGGGAGCCTGGCTCAGGTCACGATCTCACAGTCTGTGAGATCACTACGCCAACAGTGCGGAGCCTGCTTGGGATTTTCTCTCTTCCCCCCTCTCTCCCCCTCCCCCTCTCACACTCTCTCTTTCACTCTCAAAATAAACAAATAAACTTAAAAAAAAAAAAAGTCAGCTAGAAGGCATCCCTGTCACTGCCACTCACTGCCGCTCACAGATTAGGGGGAATTAGTTTCTTGGTTTCCAGACGAAGGACCAAGAATAGAATGGAGATCAGGTAGTATTTGTCTTCCTAAGGGGGAGAGGTTAAGGAACCAGCCAGCGCACGGTCTGCCACCCGGGCCCTGCAAAGCCAGGTGTGAGCATATGTCACTTCCCATTGCTGCTGTGACAAATCACTTCCAACTCTGTGTTGAAGCAGCTTTATTCATTATCTTCAGTTCTGTGGGTCAGAAGTCTGGCCCAGCATGGCTCCTCCTGGACCTCACAAAGTCCAAGTCAAGGTGTCCCACGGTCCAGGCTCTTCTCTGGATGCTCTGGGGGAAGGCTCCCCTCCAAGATCATTCAGGTTGTTGGCAGAATCCGGTGCCTTGCTGGACACCAGCCAGGAGTCTCTCTCAGCTTCTTAAAGCCACGCATACTCCTCACCACCGTGCCCCTCCAGCTTCCCGTGGCAAAAGTGGGTCGAGTTCTTTCCATGCTTCAAATCTCTCTGCCTTCCATCTAAATAAAGCACCACCTGCTTCACAGCTGGCCCCAGGGCGTGCCCTGCTGAGTGTCACAATCCAGGCTGGTGATGTTACCTGCCGTGAACGTGTGGTTCCCTGTTGTCGGTTGATGTTGCTCAAGGGCATTGGCATTTCCACCGCAGATAACATAGGCGGCAGAGTCAATACGTTGGTTTGCCCACACGTAGGCTAACAGAAATGACTCCACCACTGGAAAATAGGAAATATCATTGTATTTTCATGTCACCAGGGGCAAGGGTTTAGTTTCTTTTTCAGGTTTTTTGTTTTTTAATACTATTTGTCGACCTACAGTTGGAATTCCAAATTCCATGTACTAGCTAAAAAAAAAAATCCCTAAAGATAAAGGACAGAGAAGAGGTGGTAATGGATTACAGCATCATTCCCTACCCTACACACACACACACACGCACACGCACGTATGCACACACAAACATGTAAATATACGTACACTTTGTGCACATACACGCACAGGTGCACATGCACTTAGGTGCACCCACTGGGTGTCTACGCGGCACGATTCCTGGAATAGAACACAAGCTGGATAGTTGCCATGGTTACCATCCCACGTAACACCAGTCTAGTGGTACAGTGTCACCCCAAATGGCAGCAAAGTGGTGTTCCTTCATTCAGGCAGTAACTGCGGGTGTGCCTTTGCTCTCGAAGGGCCGACTCACAATGTGGCAGTGGAGACAGACAACACACTGTGAGCAGGAGCACAGCAGGAGTGAGAAGAAAGGGTTCGGGCCCCCACCCCAGAGAACTGAGGGAAGGTTCTCCATTCCCTCCGGAAGGCCACGGGGTCTCCAGGTGACTCACGCGTGTTCCATGTGGCCGTCAGGGGCTCCAGCCACCCTGTTCACAGGCACCTGTTCCTGGCTAGTGTCTCACTGGAGCTGTTTTGTCCCCTCCAGCCTGTGCGCCCAAAGTGGGGGCCGGATGCCATCTCACCCCTGCAAGAGATAGGGGCTCACACACCAGGGCCTGATGCTAAGATCCCTGTTCCCCTCTCTTCTTTCCTGTCCATTTCCTCACTCAGTCCAGCACCCCTGGTCTGCACCACACTTGACTCACTCTTTCAGGGAGAAGGGGTAAGACAGATGCCTGCAGTCACCTGTGAGCTGCTGGAACTGCCTTGTGCCCAACTTCCCCCAACCTTCTCCTCTTCCCTCCATTCCCCTGCGCAGAGGTGAAGGCTCCATCCAATTCCAGCCCCTTCCTATCCAGAGTGGCCTGTGATGCAAACCACGCATCAAGAGGAAGCCTCTCCTAGGCGATGGAGGCATTTGGTTCCACTTAATAGGTTGTATCAGTTAGGAATGATCTTCGCTATACATTACAGTTCATCTGAATTTTTAAAAGCTTTAACCATAAAAACACTTAACTATCTTATAGAACAAGAAGCCCAGATAGGCAGTCCCAGGGTGTAGTGGTCCAGTGATGTCATTGAGACCAAGGTTTTTCCCAGCATCGCACTCCGCAATCCTTAACCTGCACCGGGCTTCCACATTGTCACAAGATGGCAGCCATAGCTCCAGACATCACATTTTCATACAATAGCATTACGAGGACTTTTTTTTCACATGGCTTCTGTTTCAGATTTGAGGTGGTCTCAGATTTCCTATCAAGCCCAAACACCCGAGATTGATTGCTATAGTACACACCTTAGCGTTTTCTTGGGTTCTTTGTTCCTACGTAAAGAAGTTCAGAGCCAAACTTTGGATGAGCCCAATCTATTTGCCAAGGAGCATCAGTGTTCTCTTTCCCATCTGTTCTCATCAGCCTTTCCTATCCCTTCCCTCTCACATTGCTATTTCCATGATCCCTGTCGGCGCACAACTCTATTTGGCACCCCTGAAAGTCTGATGATGTTATATAATGGATCAGCAGTCCCAGAGGTGGGAGTCAGGGTGACCCTGTTAAATATAAAAAGAATGTTTGTGGTTCCTCCATTTCTTCATTCATTTGTGCCTTCATTGAACAATTACACAGTGGCACTGCCCTTGGAACAGACACCTCCCTGGTCTTCAGGAAGTATAATCTAGTGCAGAGGCAAACAGTAACAAAATCCCACCAATAACTGTATCAGTGCACTTTGCGATAGATGCTAAGTAGGACAATTACAGAGTGGCTGTGGGCTCTGAGTGCCTGGGGAGGGGTGCGGGGGGGGGGTTGGTGGAAACAGGCCAGAGTTGAAACAGAGGTAGGAGGGAGCCAGGCAAATGGGAAAGCCACAGGCAGTGATGTGCTGCCCCAGTTTGATCCGCGTGCACATCTTGTTCCAGCTCTGCTCTCAGTGGTTTCGCGTCGGCGGCTTGAAACAAACCATAGCGGGCATATCGACACTGTAGAAATTGGCAACTTCTAGATTAGAGCTTCTTTCCCTGGAGAGCCAGGAACATGTGCCAGTGGGCCACTGCGAAGAAGGGTGACTTCTGAGAAGGTGCAAAGATCAGGTGCCCACCTAAAGTCATTTCTTCCCCGGGGTCTGTCTGCACGCTTGTGCAGACAAGGTACAAATTCTCACCTCTCAGATGCATCATTGGACAGTTTTGAACTGCTCCACGTTTAAGGCTGTGGGGCTGAGGGCACTGTGGTCTGATGAGAAAGAGCGAGCCAGCATTTAATGCTGATCGGCATGACGATGGCGACAAGTGTCACGGGAGAGTCTTTAACCCACAGGGCACCCTCCAGATCTCCCCAGAGCGCACAGCTCTCCTCCAAGTGCAATCGCAGTCTCTCCAAGCACATCCCAGGTCACTCTCTTCTTTAGACCATCTGCTCGAAGTGAAAGCAAATCGAATTCCTTCCCCACCCGACCCACACCCCTGCTCCCCAGATCCTTCCTTCTTTTGTTGCTAGTTCACATCTCAGAATATAGGCTTCTCACGTCTCCGACAACTGGGTATATTGTATCCTCCAAATTTCCCTTTAAAATCCACCTCCTCCAGTCTCCCTCTCTCTCTGACCCTCCCCTGTTCATGCTCTGTCTCTCTCTGTCTCAAAAATAAATAAACATAAAAATTAAAAAAATAAAATAAAATAAATAAAATAAAATAAAATCCACCTCCTCCAGGAAACCTTCCCTGATTGCCCCAAGTCCACCTTGATGTCCTATTATTTGGTGTCCCAGAGCAGATGTCCTTCCCATTTTCCATCTGTGGGGTTGGTTGTTTTGTAACCAGCCTCAGGTTAATTCACAGATGTGCCATCAGACTCCCCAGTAGAGGATAAACTCCTCAAGGTCAGAGGCTATGTCTCAATATTACTATTATTATTATTTGTAACTCCTGAGAAAGGCTATAAGATGAGCCTGGGCACTTGGAGAAATGACCCAAATGGTTCATTCAATTGATGATTCATTCAATTACTGTAAAGACGGAACAATGAGTTCTAGAAAAGAAGTGGGAGGGTAGTTGTGTGAGCCTGCTTTTTACCTTCTTGTCCAGAGTGAGGCAGGATGCTGGGGGCAGGGTTGCTAAACTAAGGTCAAGCACGGGCTTCCCTGCCCCTCCAATGAGCAGCTGTGTGACCTGGGCCAGAATTATCCTGACCTCCCTCTGAGCCTTGCTTTTTTTCATCTCCAGACTGAGAACAGCAAAGGCACCTCTAGGGCAGGGCGCGGCATTTAAATCAGAAAGCACTCGGGGAGCCGCGCGGCCCCCGGGGCGAGCCGCGCGGCCCCCGGGGCACACAGCGTGGCCGACTGGCTGTGATTCTGGCACTGACAGATGGGTCAGAAGGGATCTGTCTCCTTGAACCCAAGGGGTCCTACATTGTTTGTTCTTGGACTTCATCTGTTTTGCTCATTGCTGTTTCCCCAGCACCTAGACCAGGCTCGGCACGGATTTGTTTGTAATATTTGTTGAATAGAGAGACAATTGTGGTGGATCCACAATAGCTGTCAGGGGTCAGTTGTGTAGTTTCACACGCACGGTGAGGGTCACTGTGCCCCACCGCCTGCCGGGCCTCACTCCTTGTGCAGCCCCCCACTGTGACAGTCTGCTCTTTTAAGTCTGCAAGTTCTCTGACCCAGCTTGTCCCTGCTCTCTAATCCCGGCCCTGTGGTTGCAGGGTCACCCTGTGGTTTGCTGAAGGTCAACCCTGGACAACTCAGAATTTACTCAAGTGGAATCCAAGTGCCATCCGCTGAGGGGGCTCATGAAGACACTGGGTGGTGGGTCCCCCTCAGACCTCTGGCTCCTTCCTCCCACTGGGGCTCACCCCCAACCCCATAGACGTACTCAGAGGCATATAGTGTTGAAGGGACTCCCCTCTCCTTTTATTTTTTTGCTTCACTGCAGGTGTGTATCAGCCAATATCTAGCCTGGGGAGAGCCAGTTTGGGCCAGCAGAACTGGATCCGTTTGGGGTCCCCAACACCTCCTCGTTTCCCCGGAAGGGAAAGGGGAGCCATCAGCAGAGGTCGACCCTTTCCTCGCAAACTCCATGGCAACATCCTTGGTGGTGAGTGCAGCTCTGTCCGCCCTGAGGAGATGACCGCCAGGAGCTCCTTAGCCAGAAGCCAGCGACTGCCATCCCCAGCCTCAGGATTCCCTGTGGATGTTGGCTTCCCTTTCCACGGGACAGCTGTCACCCCTCTACGCCCCTAAACAGCTGGCTCCAGGGATAGAAGCCAGGGCACCCATCCCAGGCTCTGCCCGGACTCCTACGTGTCACTTCCTACACCTCCTTCGCTTTCTTGTTGTTCCTTCCCTCCCTCTGTGCGGCCCTCCCTCGCTCCTTCCTTCTCTCCGGCTTCGAGGCTGTACTCCAGCCATACCTCAGAACTGTGACCCAATGACCATGTTAACTGAGGTGAACTCCGGTCAGTTGTGACATCACCCTTGTGCTAAAAATCTCCACTTGGCTCCTCAGACAAGTTCACATCCACTTCAGGGTTTGGCTGCACTGGTCTTACTTACTCCATCTTGCCTGAAAAGAGCTGCTTACGCTCTGCAAAACCTCCCCAGCCACCGAGGTCGACTGTAGTTCGTGTAACGACCATTCCAACGTTCTGAGGGCAAGGACAGAGGGCCCGTGATGCTTTTGGCTCCTTGGAGCCCTTCTGCGGAAATCCCTGCAACCACCGACCAAGTGTTTCTCAAATCCCCTTGAAACATGTTCACATTTTCAAAACACAGAAAGCAACGGCGAAGTTCGGCGGCTCTCGGGCCACACCAGGAGGAAAGAGGCAGAACTCATTCCATCCTTTCTGTCAACGGGACCTGGTTTTCTGCCAGGAGCAGCTCATCGCTCTTCAAGTCATAACTTTCATGCTGTCGGGGTTCTTGGATGCTGAGGTTTGATCCTTGTCTCGGGGGAGGGGTGGCCGGTAAGGCCACAGTAATAGTAACAAAACAGTATTCCTGTAGCTCAGAACTGTGGCAACCCAGCTCTTCAGTCACAGTCACCCTGGACCCTCTGTGACACCTTCTTGCGTCTTGGCTGTGTCGGCGTCTGGCTCCAAGGCTGCCGCTCCAGACAGAGGCTGTGGTGACTCAGTGGCTCTTTCACTAAGGCTTCTCCCCCTGACGCTGGCCTGTCACTCCCAGATTGCTTCAGTTTCCGGCACACTCCCAGCCGTGTCTCTGAGCGCTGATGGCCCGGAGCAAGCAAAATATCCTTCACCCCTTTGACAGCTCCAAGGCGATCCGCCTTGACTCCATGACGCAATTATCTTTCTCTCCTAACCCCCCTTCTTTCCGAACTGGTGGTAGTACTCACCGCATTCAGGGCCCCATCTCCTCTGTCAGTGCCAGGGGAAAGTCCAGGAACTACATTTCCCAGAATCCATTGCCATCAGGCTTGTGGTTTAGATTCCCCCAATGAGGGGCACTCCCCTGAGAACTGAGGGGCAGAAGGGAAACACAGGCCATGTTCCTCCTGCAGGAAGACTCACTTCCCTCTTCCAACTCCCTTTCTACTTGAACTACATAAATTGGGTTCTGTTTTTCTGATGGATCCTTCTTTCTTTCTTCTTTAGAACCATAGAATTAGAACCATTCTTCTAAACCATAGAATCCTGGTTTTAGTAGGGCAGCCGTTTATTTGCCCAGCTAAAATGTCCAGCTGTTGTCACTGTGACTGATAAACCAGAGTAAAAGTCTACCGGAGACTTGGTGGAAACATTTTTGCTTTTTCAGATACCAGGATTGCCCCTTCTTCCTTTTTCTTTCATCCTGTTTTCTACTTTCTGAATTTGGACTTAGTGACTGGAAATCCAGCAGCCATATTGTAACCATGAGGGAAAGGCCAGGGAAATTGTAGAGAACTTGGGCTTGAAATTCTTTTTCGTTTTTTTTCAAAGTTTTATTTAAATTCCAGTTAGTTAACATATAGTGTATTATTGGTTTCAGGTGTAGAATTTAGTGATTTATCACTTACGTACAGCACCCTGTGCTCATCCCAGCAAGTGCCTTCCTCAATGCCCATCACCCATTTAGCCCATCCCCCACCCACTTCCCTCCATCAACCTTCAGATTGTTCTCTATCATTAAGAGTGTCATATGGTTTGCTTTCCCCCCTCTCTCTCTTTTATTTCCCTTCTCATATGTTCATCTGTTTCGTTTCTTAAATTCCACATATGAGTGAAATCATATGGTATTTATCTTTTTCTGACTTACTTCATTCAGCATAATACCCTCTAGTTCCATCCATGTCGTTGCAAATGGCAAGATTTCATTCTTTTTGATGGCTGAGTAATATTCCATTGTGTCTGTGTGTGTGTGTGTGTGTGTGTGTGTGTGTGTATCACATCTTTTTTTTTATATTTTAATAATTTATATATTTTTTAATTCACATCCAAGTTAGTTAGCATGTAATGAAACAATCGTTTCAGGAGTAGATTCCTTAGCGCCCCTTACCCATTTAGCCCATCCCCCCTCCCACAACCCCTCCGGCAACCCTCTGTTTGTTCTCCATATTTAAGAGTCTCTGTTTTTACGTTATTTTTGCTTCCTTCCCTTATGTTCATCTGTTTGGTCTCTTAAAGTCCTCATATGAGTGAAGTCATATGATATTTTGTCTTTCTCTGACTGACTAATTTCGCTTAGCATCATACCCTCTAGTTCCATTCATGTCGTTGCAAATGGCAAGATTTCATTCTTTTTGATGGCTGAGTAATACTCCATTGTGTATATATACCGCATTTTCTTCATCCGTTCATCAGTTGATGGGTATTTGGGCTTTCTCCATTGTTTGGCTATTGTAGATAATGCTGATGTAAACATCAGGGTGCATGTACTCCTTCGAATCTGTCTTCTTGTACCTTTGGATAAATACCTAGTAGTGCAATTGCTGGGTCATAGGGTAGTTCTATTTTTAATTTTTTGAGGAACCTCCATACTGTTTTCCAGAGTGGCTGCACCAGTTTGCATTCCCACCAGCAGTGCAAAAGGGTTCCTCTTTCTCTGCATCCTCGCCAACATCTGTTGTTTCCTGTGCTGTTAATTTTGACCATTCTGACAGGTGTGAGGTGGTGTCTCATTGTGGTTTTGATTTGTATTTCACTGATGATGGGTAATCTTTTCATGCATCTGTTCATATGTCTGTTAGCCATCTGGATGTCTTCTTTGGAAAATGTCTATTCATGTCTTCTGCCCATGTCTTAACTGGGTGTTTGTTATTTGGGGGTGTTGAGTTTGCTAAGTTTTTTTTATAGATTTTGGATACTGACCCTTCATCAGATATGTCACTGCAAATATCTTGTCTCATTCCATAGGCTGCCTTTTAGTTTTGTTGATTGTTTCCTTTGCTGTGCAGAAGCTTTTTATCTTGATGAAGTTCCAAGAGTCTATGTTTGCTTTTGTTTCCCTTGCCTTTGGCAATGTGTCTAGTAAGAATTTGCTCCGGCTAAGGTCAAAGAGGTTGCTGCCTGTGTTCTCCTCTAAGATTGTGATGGTTTCCTGTCTCACATATAGGTCTTTCATCCATTTTGAATTTATTTTTGTGTGTGATGTAATAAAGTGGTCCAGTTTCATTCTTCCAGCATGTTGCTGTCCAGTTTTCCCAACATCTTTTGTTGAAGACATTGTCTTTTTTTCCTGCTTTGTTGAAGACTAGTTGACCATTTAGTTGTGGGTCCGTTTCTGGTTTTTCTATTCTGTTCCATTGCTCTATGTGTCTGTTTTTTGTGCCAGTACCATACTGTCTTGATGACTACAGCTTTGTAATGTAGTTTGAAGTCCAAAATTAAGATGCCTCCAGCTTTGCTTTTCTTTTTCAGGATTGCTTTGGCTATTTGCGGTCTTTTGTGGTTCCATACAAATTTTAAGGTTGTTTGTGCTAGTTCCATGAAAAATGCTGGTGGTATTTTGGTAAGGATTCCATCAAATGTGTAGATTGTTTTGAGTCGTATAGACATTTTAACAATGTTTGTTTTTCCAATCCATGGACATGAAACTTTTTCCATTTGTTTGTATCCTCTTTAATTTCTTGCATAAGCGTTTCATAGTTTTCACAGTACAGATCTTTTACTCCTTTGGTTAGGTTTATTCCTAAGTATCTTATGGTTTTTGGTGCAATTGTAAATGGGATCGATTCCTTGATTTCTCTTTCTGCTGCTTCATTACTGGTGTATAGAAATGCCACAGGTTTCTGTACATTGATTTTTATATCCTGTGACTTTGCTGAATTCATGTATTAATTCTAGCTTTTTTTTTTTTTTTTTGGAGGAATCTTTTGGGTTTTCTACATAGAGTATCATGTCATCTGCAAATAGTGAAAATTTGACGTCTTCTTTGCCAATTTGGATGCCTTTTATTTCTTTTTGTTGTCTGATTACTGAGGCTAAGACTTCCCTGTCTTGTTCCTGACTATAGAGGAAAAGCTCTCAGTTTTTGCCCGCTGATGATGATAGTCGCTGTGGGTCTTTCATATATGGCTTTTATGATATCGAGGTGTGTTCCATCTATACCTACTTCCTGGAGGGTTTTTATCAAGAAAGGATGCTGTATTTTGTCAATGCTTTGTCTGCATCTACTGAGAGGATCATATGATTCTTACCCTTTCTTTTATTAATATTGTGTATCATGCTGATTGATGTGTGACTATTGAACCACCCCTGCAGCCCAGGAATTAGTCCCACTTGGCCACGGTGAATAATTCTTTTAAGGCACTGTTAGATTCAACTTGCTAGGCTCTTGTTGAGAATTTTTGCATCCGGGTTCATCACTGACCTGTGATTCTCCTTTTCAATGGCGTCTCTGTCTGGTCTTGGAATCAAGGTGATTATGGCCTCGGAATTCTTAAACCCTTGGACTAATGGTAGGAACTGCCTCTCGGGGACTTCTTGCTTTATAAGGGAAAACATTCTCCTTCATTTAGGTTGAGTACTGGCTAGTCATGATTTATGTTACTTTTAGCCAAGAGCAGTCGTAACTAATTCAGTATAGGTGCCCACCGGCCTCACCTCTTTGGGAATCACTGTCATACTGAGCCACGTTACTTCAGGTGTGTTAAGATAAAAAGCCGGTTGCAGACATCTTCTGTTTGGAGGATTCCTTCCAGAGGCTCCTTGGCCTCTCTCTCCTGAGAATATAGCCCTCTCCAGCTGCTTCACTAGCTCCCAAACATGTCCAGGCATGCCTGCATCCATGAGATTTCAATAAGATTTAAACATCTTAGACAAACCTTCCAGCATGAAAGCATGTATGGAATTTATCTAGATGTCTCAATCAAAGAAACTCAGTTCTAAAATATAAATTGTCTCTTTCATCTCTATAAAGCCTCCTGGGCACTCACGATGTTATATGTAAATGAGGATCACAAAGTCACACAAATAGGCCCCTTCCTTTTCAGGTCTTACATCTGGCCTACTTTGGAAAAAGTTGTAAGTGACTGAGACCAGGCCAGGAGTAACAGTGACAAAGAAGGACATCGGTTTACGAAAAGTTAGTGGGTGGTGTTTTTGCTTATTAAGGGGGGAAAAAAGGTGATTCTGTCCTAAAATAAAGAGTTGGATTGCTTCAGATTTTGAAAGAAGATGGTGAGGGCCCAAACCTCTAGGACTAGAGGAAATAGTAGAAGTTTGTGAACAGAGAATGTTATTTGCCTTGAATTATAATGTTTACAAATAAATGAGCCTCCAAAAAGGCAGTGAAATGTAAAATGCAAAATTTTGCCAAAAAAGTCAGTGAAATGTAAAATGCAAAATTTTGCCAAAGCTGGGTAAGGTGCTATGGCTTCATTAACAAGATTTTTTAAAAAAGAAACTTATTAAGCATGCACTGACAAATACTATATCAATGTAAAAGTCAGAGTTTTGTTTCTCTCTACTGAAGTGACAAATTATTCAGTGTGCTCTTAACAAATGGTAGCAAAAGATTTTTCTTTACCTAGATAGCAGATATTCTGTTTCAGAATGTGTTTCTGTGCTTTGTGCTACTGTTTTTAATGCTTTGGGTTATTTTTTCACATAGAAAACTACCAACCTTTCTTCCTTTCAAAAGGCTGAGGTTTTTAAAAGAGTTGTTTCAGGGGTCGAGACCATCTTCAAGTTTACAGATTTGTTAGAAGAACCAACAAAACCTAAAGCAGGTTACCACCACAGCCAAGGTTTATTGCAGAAAAATAAATTTATTTATTTAAAATCCATAATTTTATTACAGAGCAAGACAGCAGGAAAAAGATTACTTACTATTAATTTAAGACATTTCTTAGATCCATAAAGATAGGCGTTAAGTTGCAGGAAACAGAGTAACGATGTAAATGAACGTTGTTCAGAGGAGATACAACTACAGCTCACCTTTGAACAACAAGGGAGTTTGGGGTGCTGACCACCCCAGTTGAAAATCCACATATAACTTTTGACTCCCTCAACACCTAACTACTAATAGTCTACGGTTGACCAGAAGCCTTACCGATGATATAAACAGTTGATTAACACATATTTTGCATGTTATATTATATACTCTAGTCTTACGATAAAGCCAGCCAGAGAAAAGATAATATTATTGAGAAAATCATAGGGAAAATACTTTTATAGTACTGTCCTGTACTATAATAGTACATATAATAGTACAGTATAATAGTACTGTCCTGTCCTATAATAATTATTGAAAAATAATAATAATAATCCACATATCAGTGGATCTGTGCAGTTCAAACCCATGTTGTTCGAGAGTCGACCGTATTTGTCTAGTAGAAAAGATAACTCCAAAGGTTACAGTGTTACTGCTCTGTGGGATATAAACCAGTTAGGTATCTAACTTAGCAGTCGTGTAAATAGTTTGCTATTTATTTAATCAATATCGTTTGCTCACCCCAGTTTTCTTTGAATCAGTCTTACCATTTCACTCGTTCCGCTAACGATACGTGTTCACCTAAAAAACAAAGCCCTGAACACTCAGAATGAAAAAAACATCAAAGTTGAGATAAGTTTCTTAAAGTTCCTTTTAAAATATCATGAATGTCAATCTTCTGACTCTGCAGGAAAAAGAAGATATGATATTAATCATCAACTGTAGTCTGGAACGTCTTCCAACACCAAAGGCAACAAACCCAAACAGAATGTCTTATGATACTGAGGAAGTATTGGTACAAAACAAACCAAAACATCTGTATTTCTGGAATGAAAGGCAATTTACAAATTAAGTTCAACAAAAACACGATTAGATGATTTCGCTAGTCATGGAAGTGTGGGATGCTAACAGTGTTCAAAAACTGTAATTAAACGTCGAGGTGTTAAATACTTAACCGTGTTGTCAGAATGGCAATCCTGTTGCAGTGATGAAGCTTATGGCCCAAGGAAAGTAAGTTTTGCAATCATCAGTGAGCCAAAGATTATCTATCATGAGTTAACTTTGTACAAAGACCAGCATTTGAAGTCATCAACATTTTTTTTTTAACGTTTATTTATTTTTGAGACAGAGAGAGACAGAGCATGAACGGGGGAGGGGCAGAGAGAGAGGGAGACACAGAATCCGAAGCAGGCTCCAGGCTCTGAGCTGTCGGCACCGAGCCCAACATGGGCTCAAACTCATGAACTGTGAGATCATGACCTGAGCTGAAGTCGGACGCTTAACCGACTGAGCCACCCAGGCACCCCGAAGTCATCAACATTTTTGAAAATATAATTTATTAATGTCAATAAAGAAATAAAAAACGTTTAGAAAGTACCATTCGATTTTTGTAACAATATCAATTGGTTAAAAAATAACTGAGTATTTTCAGAGATGAAATATTCAACAGACGTCAAAAAACAACAGTTTCAATATGGGCATATTAGTATAGTCTAGGTTTATGGGCCTGCTTGTTATAAAACATTTATCTACTACAACGTGAAAATTGTTTTGGGGGAAATTTATACATCAAGACAATAAAATGTGAACCATTAATAACAAAGCTTCAACTGTTTCACATTGAAGTGCTGTGAACAATTTACTTCCATGTAAAATTTAAGACTTTGAAGATAGTTTAATAGATTTTGTTTATTTTATGGAACCAGAAATAGTAACATTTGATGTAATATATTTTAGTTTATCATCAATACTTAAGAAAAATAAGTTTTGGGGCGCCTGGGTAGGTTAGTTGGTTAAGCTCAGGTCATGATCTTGAGGTTTGGGAGTTCAAGCCCTGCATCAGGCTCTGTGCTGACAGCTCAGAGGCTGGAACCTGCTTCGGGTTTTGTGTCTCCCTCTCTCTCTACCCCTCCCCTGTTGGTGCGCGCTCTCTCTTCAAAAATAAATAAACATTAAAAAAAAGAAAAGAAAAGAAAAATAAGTTTTCAATGAGAAACATTTACAGGAAAATCTCACTGGATTTTGTACAGAGTACCAGGATAATGCTATGGATGATAGCTGAGATTTCAACCAAAATTTTAGAACATTTTCCAGATGTTTTAATTTGATATAGTCTAAGTCACTGTGTTCAGTTGTATTTGAAAGATGCAATGGAGAATGTAAACAAAGTAAGTCACTTTAAATCTTCCTTGCATAGATTTTTGATTTAGCACTATCCTCCAAATAAAACATTCTTAGAGATTAAATAATACCTTTGAAGAGATTAAAATTTAAACTTTTTTTTTAAATGTTTATTTATTTTTGAGAGAGAGAGAGACAGAGTGTGAGCCAGGGAGGGGCAGGAAGAGAGGGAGACACAGAATCCGAAGCAGGCTCCAGGCTCTGAACTGTCAGCCCAGGGCCCGATGCGGGGCTCGAACTCAAGAACTGAAAGATCATGACCTGAGCTGGAGTCGAATGCTCAACTGACTGAGTCACCCAGGTTCCCGAGATTAAACTTTAAATAATAAAAACTGGAAGCATATTAGGACCTCAAGAGGCAACCTGCAGTTTAAGAGCTGCAAAAGTGGGTCGGAAATTGTGTCAAGGTTTGGATGTTTGTGTTAACAGAAATGATGAATATTAATAATTGAACATTTTGAAAATAGCTTTTTTAAATTTATTTTTTAAATAATTTCTTATGTTTATTTTTTTTTGGAGAGAGGGAGAGAGAGAGAGAGAGACAGAGATCGTGAGCAGGAGAGGAGGAGAAAGAAAGGGAGACACAGAATCCGAAGCAGGCTTCAGGTTCGGAGCTGTCAGCACAGAGCCCGACGCAGGGCTCGAACTCACGAGCAGTGACATCATGACCTGAGCCGAAGTTGGACACGCAGCTGACTGAGCCACTCAGGTGCCCCTGAAAACAACTTTTTTTTTTTTTAGATCTTCGGCTTTAAAAAACAATATCCTAACAAAAATATCAATTTTTTTTTCTTGTAAGAAGAAAACGATTCTATGAGAGTTAATTTGGGGGACGGCACATAAAACTAAACATGGGAGATTTACGGAGACAAATACGATGCTCCTGTTTGCCCCCATGGACCCTCTCTCTTCTTCTCTGCTCTGCTTTCTGTCTTGTCCAGGCTGGCCTGTGTGGGCTCATCAAAGGGCTCCCGTGTACTCAGCCTGCCAAGTGGTTTTGGCAGATGGAAGGATCAGCAAGAGGTCCCAGAAAGGAAGGACTCTGAGGTCAAAGTGATTATGGCGAGGCTATAACTCCCTGCAGCGAGTTACTGCCCAGCTGCATCCTGACCCAGGGCCGGCCGGGCTGCCTTCCCACGGTTGTCTCCCCAGACCTGCTAACAGTTCGCTCCTTCTCAGCCTGGGCTGAGTGAGGACTCCCTACTGCTCCCAGCAGTGTGGGTGCTGCACTGGCCCTGGCCGTCCCTCCTCTCCTCAAATTACCCACACTGAATGTGCCATCTGTTCCCTGCTGCATCCCTTGACTGATCCGTGCACCGTTGGAAAGAACAAAAAAGCGCATTCTACTCCAAGAGAAGAAAACCCCGATCAATCAGCGAAACAAACAAACAAACAACAACAAAACAAAGTGTTTACCGTTTGACAACACTAAAGTGAAAAAAAAATGCCATAAATGTTTATGTTCTTTTGATTTATTGAATCCTTTAGTAGTGACTGGATGATATTTGGGTTAAACAGAATTACTAAAGTGAGGCCAAGTAATGAAATAGGACATTCCAATAAATGATCTTGTGGGACTCCTTCCATAATGGAGATGTAGAGTATATAAATGTCTTTTAATTTGTAATAGGCAATGAGTGGTTGCATGTTTTTAATGGCGGCCATGACACCTCGCGTAACAGAGGGCGCCCCAATGTGAATAATGACTTGAATTCAAATTACACGATCCCGACTTCATTATTATCATTATTTTTTTAACCAAGCACTGCTCCGATTTCTTTTGGTCATTGTTTGAGGTTGAATCATAACCACAGTTGTTCACAAAACTTAGAAAATAGTCAAAGGAATAGGCCCCGTGATTTTTTTTTTTTTTTTTTTTTTTTGCCAGCTTCCCTGGGCCTAGGCCAGAGGACGGGAATGGGGTCCATGCCTCAGCACGTACAGCCTGCTCCCCAGGCCTCCAGGAAAGCAAGCTGCTCCACGGTATGAATCCGCTCCGCCATCCCGAGAGACCCAGGCTGCAAGTGTGGGAGGGTGCAGGTTCTTCCGGAGGAGTTCTGTCTCCTGTGATGTGGGGTGTGCAGGGCTGGAGGGAGGGCGTCATCCAGCTGTGGAGATGTGGCCTGCTCTCTTGAGACAGCGGTTTTCCTCCAGCTTCAGAGCTCTTGTTGGCGGCCCCACCAGACTCACCGGGGGACCCCACAATCTTGGAGTGAGACCAACACGGACACAGATCTGCACAAGCCTCCCTGGAGACGGTGCACGCTAGAGGCTGGTCTGCAGTGATCTCACAAGGCTCAGCGAGAGCTGCCAGATCTCATGAAGTTCCTGAGCAAGAGAGGGCTTCTGACACATGTCCAGCGTGGGAGGAGGGGGCTGGGGGGAAGGCACCAGGACAGGAAGGGTGGATTCTGGGCCCTGTGGGACAGGAGGGGAGGCGGGCACACCCTTGCCACCTTGTCCCAGCTGTGCTAGCCTTTGGGCCATGACGCCGTGATGTGCCTGTAAGCCTGGTCTCCAGATGTGCCTTTCCTGATGGTCTCTCGGACCATGGATTCCTTTCATGGTGGGGGATCAGGGACAGGCAATTTCAAGAGAAAAAAAGGTTCCCCCCAGCCAGGCCCAAGAAGTGGACAGGACTCTAAGGAGATTTCATTCATTGCCTCAACCCTTTTCTCCCCGAAAACCCAATCCGGGAGGCAGGAGGAATATATTTGATATATTCTTGGCTTGGAGTCACACACACACACACACACACACACACACACACACCAGTCACGCTCCAGTTTGGAAAATGTCACAATTTTTTTTTAATGTGGCTGTAATGATGACGTCCTTACATACTGGAAAGGGATTCTCCAGGGGCAGCGGCAGCTGGAGGGGGTAATAGGATGGGGCAGACAGTTATAATCCTCCTGTGACTCTCCAAAGTGCACAGAAGAATCTGTCAGCCATTTAGGAACCACAGTGTCAGGCTGTGGCTGCCCCAAGAGGAGGCTCAGAGACAGTTCACACCATGGCAGCTGAAGCCCGCGGTTTGGAGATGTGTCTCTGCTAAGCCAGCTGTCGGCACCCAGCCCCGAGCATCAAACCGCCTCGAAGGTGGGGCCAGGGCCACTTGGGCTTCGCTTCGCAGGTTGCTAATTCTTACACCATCTCTGGAAGGAAAGACAGGTATGGGCAGCAAGAACAGGGTGGCGCAAGGGACGGGTTCCTGGGCCTGACTCTGCTGGCCACACCAGGACTCTGCTTGCTCAGGGGAAGGGAGTTGGGAGGTGGACAAGGCAGGCGGCCACTTCCACTCCTGGGTGATGACCATGAAAGTGAACGTGGGGGCCTCGTCTAGTGGGCGTAGAGCCCAAGCGTGGAGCAGAGAAACAGAAGCACCTTCTCTAGCTGTGTCTTCCCCAGCCAGGAAGGCTGGCCTTCCTCTTGGTGGCTGTGAGAAGTCATGTGTGTGTTCTCCCCAAGGCCCTTCTATCCTTTTCCACAGTGTCAGCTGCCATCTTAGTGGGGACCACAATTTCCACCCACTGCACCATGAAGCACCGATTCAAGGTCTGCTTTCACTCTGCCCGTTCCATTTACTCATACCAGACCCAGCGCTAAACCCGGAAAGCGCAAGAACTCAGAAAGACTTAGGTCCAAATTCCAGTTTGGCCACTTACTAGTTGTATGACCTCTGGTGTCACATAACCTTCCCGAGCCTCAGATGTTGTGAGAGGGGGACAATGAGACATGCCTTAGAATGCAATTGCCAGAGTTAAATGAGACAGTACCTGTAAGGTGCTGAGCACGGTAGGCAGGTACTCACCTCTTCTTTCTTAGTTCTCCCTCCTTTCCTCGAAGGTGGAGGCCTTGCTTGGTGCATCCCCAAAGGCCCAGTAGCACATAGCACTCCACAAAGATGGGGTGAGAGACGTCACCTGTTGTCTGGTGGTAAGCTGGGACAGGATAATGGTCCAGGTGCCTTGCACCGGGGGAATCTTGCTGTGCCCTTCAGCTCTGGTTATAAGCCTTATGGCAGTAGATGTCTTAGCGACACTGTCATCACTGTGTCATTTTGTTTTATTCTTTTCTCTCTTTTGTAAGCAAATGAGCAAAGCAAGACATAAGGGGTGGCACCTTGCCAATAGGGAAGCTGAGCAGCGGAGTGGGGAGCATGCTGGATGGGGCCAAGAAATCTGGTTCAAATCACAGATATGTCACGAACCACATGTGTGCCGGTGCTAAGGCTGTTTACGCTCTTAATGCCCAACCCTGCCTCCTCCAAAGTCACGTGGCTCATTCCTGACCCGTCTACTCTGTAAGGTTGCTGGCAGGGACTAGGGCCTCGTATACGCACGATGAAAATGATACGGAGGATGAACAGAAATTTGGCGATAGGGGCTATCACTGTGATTGCTCATTCAGCCACATGTACATTTGTGCTAAATGAGATTATGGTCGCATTGGAAAGAACAGGCGATGGGATTGTTGGAATTTAGGTTTGGAATTTGGACATAGCTACCAACTCGCTGTGTGACCTTGGGCATACCCTGGTCCACTCTGCGAACCCAGAGTCTGTGTTAGGTAATCTGTCACATCCCTCCGGGATTTGAAGGTGAAATAGTATGAACAGACACTAATGACTTTGAAAAGCGGCAAAACCCACTCCAGCCCTAGATGCTTTGGAGAGTGATGATCTGTTGACAAAGCGCTAGTTGGCTGCTTGAGGCCAGATTCTCCGGGAGTCATCCTGGGGGCACCTGGGGAGCAGTGCCGGGCTGCCCAGGCCATCACCACAGTCCACGTGTAAGGCAGCTGTGGGGTTGCAAGCACATATTTGAGACGAAAAAAATTTTCCCTCAACAATAAATCGGGCAGCTGTGGGAGGTGTGGGGCCCCGGCCCTGGGGTTTTCCAAGCCCCATCAGACTTCTGACTCCTACCCAGTGTGCTTCTCACACCAAAGACGCAGGGAGGGAAACCTGATTCAGCCACTCCCAGGCCCGGCAGTTCTCGACAGGGGGCTCTCGACAAACTGCCAAGCTGAGCCCATCTCTTAGATCTCTCCCCACTGTTTCGTGCTGTTTTGGCCCTCAGTCGTCCCACATAATATCCCAACCCCACAAGGCATCTCAGAGAATCGGGGAGCCACAGAGCCTCTGCATAGGGAGAATCTAGAGAAACATGATACCAGTGGTCTTCAAATCTGTTCAGTGATTTTGTCAAAACAAAATGAAATCACCCAAAGGGGTACTTTTTTTTTTTTTTAATTTTTATTTATGACAGAGAGAGAGAGAGAGAGAGAGAGCGAGAGCATGAGTGGGGAGGGGTAGAGAGAGAGGGAGACACAGAATTGGAAGCAGGCTCCAGGCTCCGAGCTGTCAGCACAGGGCCCAACATGGGGCTCGAAACCACGGACTGTGAGATCATGACCTGAGCCGAAGTCGGACGCTCAACTGACTGAGCCACCCAGGCACCCCTTAAAGGGATATTTTTAAAGTTCAATTTGAAAACATTGTCTTTATAGAGCCAATAAACGAGCACAGTGATGCTGTTTGGATGGACCTCAAAATTGAAAATTCAGATTTAGGGGTGACAGTTATAATCACATTAATATCTGCATTCAATTTATTTCTGCATTTGTGGTCATTGCAGGTCATTAAGAAGATAAACAGCCACAAATGGTAATGGTTTTTAATGAGCTTGCAATCTTGGAAACCCTTAAATGAAACAGAGATCGCTGGGAAGAATCATTTGAGGTCTGTTTAAAACAAGCTCACATTGGGGCACCTGGGTGGCTCAGTCGGTTAAGCATCCAACTTCGGCCCAGGTCATGATCTCACGGTTTGTGGGTTCGAGCCCCGCGTCGGGCTCGGGCTCTGTGCTGACAGCTCGGAGCCTGGATCCTGCTTCAGATTCTGTGTCTCCCTCTCTCTCTGCCTCTTCCTGCTCATGCTCTGTCTGTCTCTCTCTCTCAAAAATAAAACATTAAACAAAAACCAAAAAACAAAAACAAGCTCACCTGCCTCTCTCTCTCTGGGAGTTAGGATGCATCAGCAAATTTAGAAACCACAGGCAAGGTTAGTCAGTGTCACGGAACATGACTTCCACATCTGTATGTCCCAGTGCCCAGCACAACACTTGACTCATAATAAGAACTTGGTAAGTGTTTGCTGAATAAATGAACAAATTGTCAGGTTTACTTGATGTTTTAATCCTGAGTGTATCTTCCTGCCAAACCTTCTACTATATTCTCAGTGAAGGTGGATGGTTGGATGGATGGATGGATGGACGGATGGATGGATGGATGGATAGATATGGATCTAGGAGTGTCTCAGAATCATCTTTGAAGAATCAACTCTCCTTTTTCAGTTCTCTAAATGGAGAGCCCATATTTACATTTTCATACAAAAATCTTAATTTCAGTGGTGGCAGACATTCACCTTGCTAATAACCACATTGCTCAGCCTCCCTAGCAGCTAGGTATGGCCTCGTAATTAAGTTCTCACTAGTGGAACGTAAGCAGATCCGAGGTCTGTAACTGCTGCATCGCTTACAGAAAACACATGAAAATAAATTACCCTCCGTTTCTCCTCTACCTTGCTTCCTGTGAGGAGGGATGCCGATATGGTAATGACGCAGCTCTAACCATGTGGATGAGGGCAACTCTCTAGAGGCCAACAAAGAAACAAGATGGAAAGAGCCCAGGTGCCAAGTGACAGAACGGAACAGAACCTCCCTGCTGATCGGAGGGGACACGCACCTCCAGACTGTCACGTGACAGAGAAATATCCTTCAGCCTGATTGGGGTCTCCATTCCATCAGCTTATACAGCCTACATCCTAACTACTACTACCCCAGTCTGGGATTTACTCCTCAACTGCAGTCATTTTTTTGCGAAGAGTATATTTTGCTAAAACTGTAAAAGGGCCAAGGTCAGTGCGTTGTATGTGCAATCCAAGAGGAAACGTTAGAATTCTCTCCCTGCCGGGTTCACCCTCTCAGGGACACATGTGGAAGGAACCAATGTAGTGAGACACCAGCAGAAGAGGGAGAGGTTCTCAGGGATGTTGAGGCGAGACACCAAGGCCGTCTTCCGTAACCCATAGTTCTGACGCTCCCCCTCTGTCCAAACCAAATTTTGACCCCAGAAGGGGAGGAACAGCCTTTCAAAGAAGCAACGGCTTTAAGTCCTTATCTTCTCAGGGCTCCTGCCTGACAGGAGAACGTCCAACCTTTCCCCTCTATGCAGAGCGTGCGTGTGCCTGTGCGTGCGTGTGTGCTTGTGAGGGCTGGAGAGGGCTGGGGCTGAGAATTTAAATGAGGTTCCCATCTGGAAAGCACGCTCTAACTTCCTTCCTGTGTGCTGGGGTGGATTGTGATTCTCACACCAGACGTGGCCTTTTCTCCAGGCCTTAGGGGTACAGGCATCGCTGGCTGACACCCTATGGGGCGTAGGTCCCACTGTCCAGCAAGCAGCCCCTTCTCGGCCAGGCCTTCCATCTCCAAGTACACAAAACGCCACAGGGCCAGCAGCTCATCTAGCTCCCAGTGGCTCATGGCTGTTCACTTCCAAGGGCCCAGTCATTCTCTCTTTTGATCTTTCTGAAGCTGACGCAAAGCCCCAGGACTGCAGTGGGACTTTGATCCGAGTAATAGAATCAGGCAGAGGGAAAGACAGCAACATATGCTGCAGAGCCTTTTCGGCCGGCTTTGGGCTCGGATGTTTAATGAGAGCAAATTCTGGAAAACCCGGGAAATAAAAACTGAAAGATGTAAATAGGGAGAGATTATCACCGAATTCTTGTAATTGTCTTACAAGCCCCTCTGGAGGGGCAGACAGTGACTAAGAAGGGGACTCTGCCATGGGATGACGATTAGGGCTTGGCAGGCAGAGGTGCGGTTTCGAGTTGGTCCTGAATGAAGCTAAATGTTCCAATCTGGGTTTTTTTTCTATCACTGGTTTTGTCAGTTTTCCTCCTCCTTTCCCCGCCTGGCAAGTTTGGGAGGCATGAGTCAGGAAGAGGATGCCGAGGATCTGGGGAAGTGGCTGGCTCCTTCCCGGTCGGTGGGTCCCCACTTGGAAGGGCTGGGTTGGCCCCGGCTCTGCCTTAACCAGTCACATGAAGGGACAAGAGCTTCCTTTCACCTCCATAGGCCTCTGTCTCCTCACCGGAGCCCCAGGGAAGGGGTGACCTCAAGAGGCCAAGGTTCCTGCTGAGGCAGTGAGGCTGAAAGTTGCAGAAGCCCACCCTCGGGGCTGCGCCTGGCTCTAATCTGGAGCTGACCTGGCTTCCCCTAGCTGGATGAACTTGGACATGTTACTGAGCTTCTCCAAGCTTTCGTTTTTTAACCTGTCCGATGGGAGTTGTGAGTCCTGCCATATGTGACAACATGATGGACGTGGAGGCCATCGTGCTAGGTGAGATAAAGCAGACGGAGAGAGGCAACTGCTGCCTCTGCACGGTACCCCTTACATGTGGAATATTAAAAAAAAAAAAAAAAAAAAGGTCAAACTCACAGAAAGAGAGAGTAAAAAAATGGCCACCCGGGGCAGAGGCAAATAGAGAGAGGTTGCTAATGTGTACTGACTTCCAGCTGTAAGGTGAATAAGGTCTGGGGATCTGATGAAGAACATGATGACTGTAGCTGATAACACTATATTATGTAATTGAAATTGGCTAAAAGGGTGGGATCTAAATGTTCTCACAAAATATGTGTAGATACACATCTATAGAAATATGCAGGGCGATGGGTGTGCTAACTAGATGGGAGGAATCCTTCCACCCTGCACACGTACCTCAAGTACGATGTGCATGATAAGTATGTGACAATGTTATTTGTCCATTATTCTTCAATCAAGCTGGAAAAAAAAGGGGGGAGTTGTGCAGACTACGTCACAGGTCCCATATAAAATGCTTTGCATAGCGCTGGGTTCAAAGCGCGTGTACACTTGTATTTACTGCTACTACCGTTACGGTCTGGCTTCTTCTTGGGCCAAGACCCCCCGCTTCAAACTAGACCTGGCCTCTGCCTCTGAAACTCAGAGTGTTGACCTGGGTAAACACACAGTGTGTTGACCTCACCCACGGTGAGGGAAGCGCATCTTTAAAAGGTTTTCTTCCAACCGACGAGCCCCGCAAAAACCATTTTGCACACTCGTTTCCAGTCCTTTCGGCATTCTTGCGGGTGAGGCGTTGTTTTCTTCATTTTACAGAGAGACGGAGTCTCAGTGAGAGTAATGGAATTGACTGAGGCCGCACACTTGGAAAGTGCTGGAGCCAGGATTGTACCAGTTGAGTCTGGTGCCAAAGCCCATGAAACACCATCCCTGCCACGGATACCAAACAGGCCCTTCCAACGTCACCTTGTCTTCTGTTGTGGCCGACTTGGGCTGAGCGCACAAAAAGGGGGCCATGGATTTGAGTGCACACAGCAGGCCAAACACCTGCTTCTGGCCACATGGGCATCACACTCGAGGCAATGGAGCCAGCCTGCAGGCTGGAGTTTCCTCCCCCGTCCCTGGAACACTCGTGGAAGAAATAAAGTTCTGATTGGCGGCATCCAGCCACATATTCCCACAAAGATGAGGGAACTTCACTGAGGTAGAATTTTAAATTGGGCAAGAGCTGGGGCGCCTGGGTGGCTCAGTCGGTTAAGCGTCCGACTTCAGCTCAGGTCACGATCTCGCGGTCCATGAGTTCGAGCCTCGCGTCGGGCTCTGGACTTATGGCTCAGAGCCTGGAGCCTGCTTCCGATTCTGTGTCTCCCTCTCTCTCTGTCCCTCCCCCATTCATGCGTTGTCTCTCTCTGTCTCAAAAATAAATAAACATTAAATTGGGCAAGAGCTGTCTTATTCCTATCCAAGAAGAAAGGACTTGCCAAGAAGTTAATAGATAATAATGTAAACAGGGTTTGTAATCCTGTCCAATTCATACAGGTGCCGGAGATACAGGACTGAATGAATCGAATCTTTCCCTTTCAAAGGGAGCTCACAGGCTAGCCTAGAAGCAAGCAACCGAGTGCTTACACAACAAACAGATAAAAAACAAACAATAAAAACAAACAATAAAATTTAAAGATAAAAAACAAACAATAAAATTAAAAAAAAAAAGTTCTGCATGAACACAATGATGAGAGGGAGGAATTGGGTTTGGCAAAAGCCCAAGAAAGCTTAAGACTCAATCAAATATTGAAAAACCCATTTCTCTTCAGAAATACCTTCCATTGTAAAGATTAATTTCATGTTGGGTTATTCCCATCAAGCTTAAAGGACATCAAAGGGATGATACCACCTCAATTTTGATAAGCCTAATTGAAACTACTGTATGAGCTTTAAAATAGTATTTCCTCCTTTCTAGAGACATTCTAGAATTTAGTTGTACCTTTAGTTCACCTGCATGTTTCTCTCAGTCTCAGTTAAGCCAGCTTCTTGGTCCAGGGGGCCGTGTGTAGACAGATTATGTTTTCCATTTCTCAGGGGGTCTCAGAGTGTTTTTGCAATGAACATTGTCCAGAAAAATGTGGAGGATATGGTAGAGTGCGATTCAGGGCCAAGACCAAATGGAGAGCCCATGGGATGGTACCAGAGGGATGGGACCTGGACCATGGACTTGGCATTTAAAGCAGATTTCTTGGAGAGACAGGGGAGGAAGAACCTGGGAGAAGATGTCAGTCAAGAAATGGCAACGTTCAGAGGCAGAACTGGCAAGAGGCAAGAACAATGGGGCACGAGGCTTTGGGCCTGAGGGGTCTACCTTGGAAGGTGGTTGGGAGGCCGTGACCCTTGCTGACAGGATGTTGGAGCCATAGGAGACAGACGACAAACACTGGGTGCCCTCGATTGTTGCCTCCCCTGGCTGCTGAGCCCGAGTCAGCTCCATGGCATACCCCCGTCTCAAAAACCAACAGCTCTCCTTGAAAAACTCACCCAAGCCCACTACACTGACTCAGCAGGCCCGGGAAGCACCGAGAAACCCTTTGGGGGAAATCCAAAGCCCAGAGCTTATTCTGAGAACCTCCCACCACCGGAAGGAAGAAAAGATCACGAAACTCAGCACTTTCCAGCTTGCCATTCCTCTCCACCGTGGTGGCACCGGCCAGGGGCCAGTGGTTGGCGGCTCTGCAGCTATTTTTACCCTCAGATTTCCGGAACTGCCAACCAATCCTGGTTGCAGGACACCACAGTAAACTCAACTCCGTCCACAACAATCACAAGAAGTCGAAGCCACAGCGTGCAGCTGTGCACGGCCACACTCATCCGTACCCCGGACACACGGGCCCCAACTGGAGTCAAATGCCCAGGCTCCCACTGGAAAGTGAGGAGGCAGCTCCTTCCGACTATCCAAGGTTCAGACGTGATGTGATGCATGGTCGTGGCCAACAGCCTCCGGCCTGTTGGAGGAGGACACCGAAGTTCAGGGTTCAGGCTTTAATCCTTCAAAGGGCCTCTAAGTTGAATGATCTTGTGGTTTGTGGTGGACCTAGTCCAGAATAGTTCATTACAGGCCCAAAGAGCTACCTTGTTGAAAGCTGTCTTGCTCTTACTCTGTTTTAATGGTCAGCAACTCAACAATGGTGTCTCTCCTCCTCCTCTGAACCTCTCACCTGTGACCCTCCCGGCAGACTTACCTTTAGTTTGTTGTCTTCCACTTGTCTCTCAGTCTACAGCCTTCTTTCAGAGGCTCAGAAGCTGGTTATATTTTAAGAAGGAAATACGTCCGGGGCACCTGGGTGGCTCAGTCAGATGAGCATCCGACTTTGGCTCAGGTCATGATCTCGCAGTCTGTGAGTCTGAGCCCCGCGTTGTGCTCTGGGCTGACAGCTCAGAGCCTGGAGCCTGCTTCAGATTCTGTGTCTCCCTCTCTCTCTGCCCCTCCTTGCTCATGCTCTGTCTCTGTCTCTGTCTCTCTCTCAAAAATAAATAAATGTTAAAAAAAATTTTAAGAAAGAAGGAATTACTTCCTCATGGTGTAGATAGATAAATAATGTCAATACTGAGAAGAAAAATTTTATATCAAGATAGGCTTTTCTTCTGCCTAGAATCTGTGTGAAAAAACCCTGTGGACTGTGGAACTCCACTCCAGGCGTGTTGAGGTCAGCTGTGGGGAGGCTGTTGAAGGACAATAAAAACGATCACAGCGTTCTCTTCTCCGGCGACAGAACCAAAGGGCTTTGGGTTTCTCTGGGGCGATAGCTAGAAAATGGGCAAAGAATAATTTCTTACAACTGTTGCTAATCATGGAAATTATTATTGCTGTAATGAAGAGACTCCTGTCTGCAGGCCAAAGGTCCTCTCAGCCCTCTCCTGGAAGGAGGACTTCACCCTGAAAAGTTCTAACTCCTCGTGCTCAAAATGCCAACTGGAATCACTTGAATGTCCAAGCTACCATTTCCTCCTTCCACTACTGACCAGTTTTTTAGGCCTCAAAATACTAAATTACCAGGCCTTTTCCCATCGGATTTCCCTCAGAAAATTAAGTCGGATCAAGAAGGATTCAGTGTGGGTCGCACGCTAAATCTGCCCAGCTCAGGGAGCTCAAATGTTGGCCACCAGCCCCTCCTTCGCAGCTCCAGCTTCCGGCGACCGTTCAACAGGGGATTTGCAGCCCTGTCTATTTTCCCTCTCGGTTACGGTGCTGTGACTCACCAGCTGCAGAGTTACCAGCCCACCGGCAAGGGCACCGCGGGGCTGAGAAGGCCAGGCTGAGGAGGCCGGTGGGGTGAGCTGAGGCGGAGGAAGGGGGGGAGAGTGAGAGAAAAGAAAGTTACAGAACAGCAGACTTGATAGGCCTACGGTTTCATCCTGCAATGTTCAAATATTAGACCCTGGCCCCAAATAAGCTGCTCACTCACTGCCTTTTCCCTTTGTGTTGGCTCCAAGAAACACGAAGCGAGAGGTAGCTGAACAAAATGCCTCATTCATGAGAGTCTGGCGGATGCAAGCGAGTTCACGACTTGATAATCCCTGACAGCCCTCATTAAATCAGGGAGCTGCAGGTGTGAAGGCTGCTGGGGGTGGGGGGCTGTAAGCCGGGCCAGGGCACCGGAGCTCTGTCGGTGGAGGGACCTTGTCAGGATAGGGCAGCTTTCCAAGTTGATAAGGGAACAGTGCCAATTCAGAATGAATGCTTGAGGCAGAAGTCTCTTTTCACGGCAAGAAGTCGGAGGCTGTTCTCTGAATTTGATGGTGTGTGTGTGTGTGTGCGTGTGTGTGTATAAATGCTTGGTTTCTCCAACAAAATTGAAACTCCAGGGACCCCAAAACTGGCAAAAGGGGGGAGAATCTCCTGGTGGTTAGGGAGTTCATTCCTCTCCCAGTCCCGACTCTTGTCCCTCACAACTTACCCTCCTCTTAGGGATCGGTCCTAATTGCTGTCTCCTGCACGCCACCTCCAGGAGACAGCCCCCCACAGTAGCTGGGGCACGTCGCGTGACCCCGCTAGGGCCGCCATGCCAGAGTTTCCCAGTGTGGCCCTGGAGAGCATCTCTATTTGGGGAGGAGGAGGGCCTTCCCCTGGGGAGCGCTCCCTCCTCTTCCACCTCAGAATTTTATTGGGGAAGTGAGTGCACCTCAGGGCATGTTTGTCTGACAGAAGAACAGGTTTATGTGCAGGGGCAGGACTGGCTGCCACCACTGGAGTGTGATTTTAGGAGTGCCTTCAGGAAAGTCTGAGGTCAAAGAAAATTCTCCCGCACTGCCTTTCTGTCACTGATCCCTGAGATCCCTTCGCTGAGGAATTTGCTAATTTTAGTAAACATCTTGTTAAATTACAAGTACTGTTGAGAGTCATAACGCATAATGCCGTTTCTAATATTACAAGGTATGAAGAGGAAACAGGAAGAAATGAAAGAACACAGGTCTCCAGTGACTCTACTGGCAAATTCCTGATTGGCAAGGCAGTCACAAAAGAGGACTGACTTACACGGCAGCTTTCAAAAACCTCTTTGGTCCTCAGTTTCTTTATCGGTGTAAATAATGGGAATGATGATAAGAGCAGCACCAGAGGCCTGTTAAGAAAATGCAGTCAAGTCCAGAAATCTGAATGAGCACCTCAAAATTATACTAGTTAAGTGAAAACTTCCTAGTATACAGTTCGTCAGAAGATGGGATCTCTGGGGCGCCTGGGTGGCTCAGTTGGCTAAGTGTCCGACTTTTGCTTTCTGCTCAGGTCATGATCTCACGGTTCACGGGGATTGGGCCTCTCGTGGGGCTCTGCGTTGGTGCGCGGAGCCTGCTTAGGATTCTCTCTCTCTCTCTCTCTCTCTCTCTGCCCCTCCCTTGCTTTCTCTCTCTCTCTCTCTCAAAATAAATAAAAACATTAAAAAAAGAAGACGATGGGATCTAGGGAAGTGTAACTCTGTTAGACCCTTCCAGGTGGTTCTGCTTATTGCCCTAGCAGAAGACATGCTCTCCAGGTATGGAGGCCGCAGCGTGTAACCCAAAGACTTTGCCTTATGAGGTCCCGGAGTCGACTGTTGCACAGAGGAAATAGGAGCCGTTGAGCCTCTTGGTAAACAAGCTGTCTTGTATCTGTGGGAACACTAGGTTTTCAACTTCAATATGCATACTTAAACTTATACTTAGTGAAAATACCTATTACTAATTAACTCATTCACCTGGTCACCTCAGTACTGGGGCAACTGGAAACAAAAACACCAGAAGTCATTCAAAACAATCCAACCCATTGAAATTCAAGCACCATGTCGACATACTTTGCAAGCAGACGAGAAAAATGTAAAACTAAAGCTAGTTCTAATGGCTTTTGCTAAACAAAATAAACCTAGAGGGGAAAATAAAAGTATTTCTTCCAACTGGAGTTTTTACAAGGGGAGAAAAATCAAATACTTTCCTTCAACTCTACAAAGCAAACAAAACCCTTCAAAAGTCCATGAGAAATGGCAGGTATTTAGGTGATTAACTTTGAGTGGACATGCAAGAAATGTTTCTGGAACACTGTGGGGCGACTGGCCAGGGCAGAGCTTGTCAGAATCATCAGGATTTGACAGTGTTAGAAATGTAAGCCTGGAGATACAAACTTGAAACCCAGGACTTGGAAACTGAATCCATACTTAACTCCTCACTATGCTCACCTCCCAACAGACTAAAACCTTAATGTCTTCACAAAGCTAAAGTTGTTGAGGAATCACAGGCAAAATATTTGAAATCATTAACGTTTACTGGGGCCTTCCTTCTGTTTTTCTAATTGGCTTTTCCCTCTGTAAGTTGCTAGGGCTGTCCTAACAAAATACGACTGACTGGGTGGCTGAAACAACAGAAATTTATTTCCTCACAGTTCTGGAGGCTGTAAGTCCAAGATCAAGGTTTTGGCAGGTCTGGTTTCTCCTGAGGCCTCTCTCCTTGGCTCGGGGATGGCCACCTTCTGTGTCTACACATGGTCACCTTTCTGGGCATACACATCCTGGTGTTTCTTTGTGTGTCTAAATCTCCTCTTCTTATAATGACACCAGTCAGATTGGATTGAGGCCCTATCAGCCTCATTTTAGCTTAATGACTTCTCTAAAGGTCCTGTCTCCAAATACAGTCACATTCTGAGGTGCTAGGAGTTAAGGCTTCAACATAGGAATGGGGGTGGGGGGTGCACAATTCAGCCCATAACACTGTTCTTACAACTTTGCACTGGGAAGATTCTGCTGTGAGCTCTTTTGCTTGTTTCTAGCCTCGTCTGTCTTTAACTTTCACCTCTGTATCTCTCTATCTTTCTGACTGTCTCCATATCTTCAGTTCCTCAGTGTGTCCCTGTCTGGGTATCTGTCTCCCAGACCCATCAAGCCTTCTCACCCACCCTATTCTTCTGGTCTTTCTTCAGATATCTAATAAGTAATTTCTATGTGCCTGTTATGAGTGAGGGCAAGAGAAAAATTCTGTCCCTGCCCTTAAGGAATTTTTATTCTTGAAGTTGAGAGATTTGACCTCAAAAAACCATAATATAAAGGCAGCCTGTGATGAACACTATAGGAACCTAGAACAGAGGTTGGAAAACTACAGCCTGCAGCCCAAATCTGGCCTGCTACCTATTTCTATAAAATTTTATTAAAACACGGCCATACCATTTACTAACGTATTATTTATGCCTGCTTTTGCAGAGTGCAGAGTTGTATAATTACGACAAAGATCATATGGCCTACAAATCCAAAGATATTTACCATCTGACCCTTTACAGAAAAAATTTGCTGACTCCTGAACTGAAGTCAAATTTTACAGGAGATGAGAGTCAGGAAGAAGCCCATCTGACTGTTATCTTCTGGGATATGTCGCGGAGAGTGTGTGATTTAAGCTGGGCTTTGAGGGATGAAGAAGAGTTCAAGAGGTAGAGGTGGGAAGGGGGGTTCTAAGCGACATCAACAGCATGAGCACATGTGGGAGGTGGTAGGAATTCAAGGCACAGTTGGGGCTCTAAGTGAAGACCCTCTCACATCAAGATAGGAGCCTGAATCTCTGGAGCATCTTGGAGGGTTTTTGAGTAGGAGTTGGCACGTAACTAGCACATTCTATGTGAGAAGCTCTGCATGGAATGCAGATGAATCAGACCCAATTCCTGCCATCAAGGAGCTTATGACTGTCTAATAAGGGGAACGAGGCAAGTCCCCAAACAGCTACAGTACAGGGCAGAATAATGCCTCCATGTGGGAAACTTAAACCAGGAAAGTGATCAAAGAGGGGCTCGAGCAAAGTCAAAGCTGATGAGTGGGTAGAGGATGGGTTATTGATAATAATGATAGTTCAGATGCACTCAGCCTATAACGTGAGTCAGGTCTCTGCTAAGTGCTTTACGCACATTGAATCTCATAACAATCCTGTGAGGAGATACTCATGTTATCCCCCAATTTTTTCACCAGGAAAAAATCAGGAGAACTGACAAGGAAAGGGAGACTCAGACTGAGCAGGGATTCAAACCCACATTAGATTCTCCCGTATTCCATACAACCAAATGAGATGTTCCATACTCCATACCTCCAAGTTAGATTCTCCCCTCCGTGCTCGTCACCACTCTGGTGAGAGGGAAGGCAGGGAGGCCTATGAAAAGAAGTTTGCAAAAGTCTATCATTTGGAGAGAAGCAAACAAGAAGGTTTCGTATTCACGGTTTATAGTCAGCCATTGAGTAGGTTTTACTTTTTGAACGAAGTGTCCGAGTGTAGAAGGCTAACTGATGTGCCACAGTACGTGTGCTTGGCTCTGATGCGTGGCTGGTGAAGAACGGATCCCCCGTTGTTCCTATGAGTTTGACGTGTGCCTCCATTTTCCACGTGGACCATGGGCCACCGTGCTTGCCTGAGAGATGGGCAGAGAGGAAAAGCCTGTCCCTCCAGGAGGGAACCCTAAAGAGGAGTTGCTCTCAATACCAGGCCAACAGTGTGCGCTCATACCATAATATTTTGTACAGACATTTAGGCGCACCATAAAGATACTCAAAGAAGCCCTTCTGACCCCTCCCACCATCCTCCCACGGGGCTGCGCCAGACCGTTGGGTCTGTTCCCAGAGACGTCCTGTGAGGCACTGTGCCACTAAGAACCGCATCTAGAGCGGAAGGCCCGTGCACCACCAAGGAGACGTCCTCCAGGCCGTGACTCCAGCTGCTGGTAAAATAGATGCTCTGCGGTCCTAACAAGCAGCAGCAAAACAGTAACAGAGCTTCTTGGCTGCCCGGGGATCCTGACGGGAAAGGTGGGGAGCCACCCCCAGGATGGGAGGGAACACAGAGTGGACTGAACAGAGGGACTCAGTAGCTCTGGAGTGCCCCCCTCTCCCCCGCCCCGCGCCCTGGGTTCCTCACATACCACTTGGTCCTAAATGACAAGGACAATGCAATTACAGTAAAGTGCTAAAGTTACAAGTTGTTCTAAACACTCTTCGACAAAGAATATTCTGTGAAAAGGAACCCCAGGCGGTTATAAACTTTTTTTTTTTTTTTTTTGCTGTGTAGAAACCATAAGGTTTGCATCCAAGAATGTGTTGTCTGAGGCCGCCCTTTATTCTTTCAGTGGCATGCATTTCAAATGAGCAGTTGTCCGTGGCCCCAGAGTCTGTGGCTGAGGCATATCTAATCAGGTTAAGCAGCCGTTCGTCCCAGCTGTCAGCTCTCTGGAAATCAGAACATTATCGGCAACCACACACAACTCAAATAGAAGGTTGGCGCTGGGAGACCTGAGTCGCTAACTCCTCCCTGACCTTACCGTGGTGGCCCCTGGGTTTTTTGTTGTTTGGTTTTTTCTTCTCCTATGCGACGGTCTACAACGGTAGCGGAGCTATTTTAGGGATTAAAATAGCTAATTGCAGATTTCCATCAGTGGCTGAGAGGCCAGCCACTCAGAACACAGGTTTGGAGAACACGTTGGTGGTCTTTGCTTGTGGGGAGGGTTTTGGCCTCTTTGCCCTGGAAAGTGGCTCACCCACACCCAGGGCCCACAGAGCTGTTAATTGGAGGCTCTTCCATGTAGGCCACTTGACTCTGGGTGTGAGGAATTTGGGGGAATTTCGTGTGAAAACGCATGTGATGTTTTCTTGGCCCGAAAAGCACGGCTAGAAGGGCCTTTAAAAGTCACCTACTTGGCCTGCTTGCTGCATAGAGGAAGAAACTGCAGTTCAGAGAGTCCCACAAGCCAGAGGGGCAGAGATGGGATGGGTGTCCAGACTTCCTTTCTGGTGCTCTCTCTTCTGAGATGTCTGCACAGCTCCGTCAGGTTGCTTAAATAGCTTAAGAGTGGCACTAAAACCGGCTTGAGGCCAGGTTTCAATCCTCCCCCATTTCCCCTCACATGGCAGTATGGCCTTGAGGGGATTATTTACCCTTGATGAGCTGTGGCTCTGCTATCTGTAAAGGGGGATGATCAGCCCCGCCTATCAGATTGGTCAATTAATTCAATGCGATCATGGCTTAACACTCAGCACAGTGCCTGACACTTTGTCAGTGGCCCCTTAACACTGCTTGATAGACCTGTTACCAACATGACAACGGGAGGCTCCTTCCACTGAGGGAGATTCTGCAGATACCCTGTCCAGGAGGAGATGCACTGAGAGTTGATTTTCATGCCCTGACTGCCTCCAGCTTCCTACGTGCTTCTTCATTTCTGAGAAGTGGTCTGCACAGGGTTAGTGGGACATAGTCCTGAGAAAGCTGGAGACTTGGAAGGGATCAGAGAAATTCAGGAGAAAGATACCTGTTATTTTCCATCAAGAGATTAGAAAGGTCTTTTTTTTTAATGTTGAGAGAGAGAGAGAGACAGAGTGTGAGCGGGGTAGGGGCAGAGAGAGAGGGAGACACAGAATCCGAGGCAGGCTCCAGGCTCTGAGCCCAGTGCAGGGCTCGAACTCAGGAACTGCGAGATCATGAGCTGAAGTTGGACGCTTAAACGACTGGGTCACCCAGGCGCCCCTATAGATATAGATAGAGTGGATGTGCAAGATAACATGCTCACCTAATTCAGCTTGAGTGTCTCTGCCATCCACCCCAAGGATATGTGGCTCAGAGAAGCCAGCAAGGGCCAGAGAGGTCTTCCCTCCTCCAGGGAAAAGTGTTGCCTTCATGAGAAAAAAAAGGACAGGTTCCTGCTTTGCTCGTTCCATCCTCTCTCCCTGACCTGGAGATGCTGGGAATGAAGAGTTTACCCCTCTGCACACAGAAACCTGCCTTCTAGAATACGTGGGAAAAGTTGGAACTTTTTGGCAATTTTGCCAGGTCTCTGAGGTGAGGAAGATAAAAAAAAATAAATAGAAATAAAAGAAACACGGAATGAAAAGAAATGAAAACTGATAGAATATGGCAAGACCGCTTATTGAGAGTCATGGTTGGAAAAAAGAAAATTTGGTGACTTCAACGATTTTTCTCTCTTCTCCTGTCGTCAACTTTTGTCTCAGTCCTATCAGTCTGCTATAACAAAAATACCACAGAACGGGTGCCTTACAAACAACACCGATTTCTCACAGTCCTGGAGGCGGGAATTCCAAGACCAAGGCTCTAGCAGATTTGTTGGCTGGTGAGGCTCCACCTCCTGGGTCATACACAAATGGCCTTCTTTTTGCTATAACCTGTGAGTGAAAGGAGTACGAGAGTTCTCTTGGGCCTCTTTTATAAGGGCACTGATGTCATTTAGGAGGGCTCCACCCTCAGAACCTCATCACCCCCAAATCCATAGCCCCCTACTACCATTCTCTTGAGGGTTAAGATTTCAACATATGAATTTGGGGTACAGGTGGGCATAAACATTCAGACCATAGCAGCTTTTCTGTCTCAAAGAGAACATTTAAGCCCAATTAATACAGTAAATGTCTTTGTTTTACTATAAGCCTGATGTCCTTTACGAATCTTAATTCTCCGCCAGGTCCTCATCGATGATTTCTTAAAGTTGAGCAAGAAATGTGATGTACGGTTTTGTGACTTGAACTCTGTTTCCAGTACAGATGCTCAGAGAATATGTTCAGCATAGAAGTTAAATTTACAGCAGACCATGGGGGAAGGAAAGGGGGAAAAAAAAGTTAGACAGGGAGGGAGCCAAACCATAAGAGTCACTTAAAAACTGAGAATAAACTGAGGGTTGATGGGAGGGTGGGAGTGAGGGGAGAGTGGGTGAGGGGTATTGAGGAGGGCACCTGTTGGGATGAGCACTGGGTGTTGTATGGAAACCAATCTGACGATACATTTCATATTTTTTTAATTATTTGATGGTTATGATGGTTATGATTATTAATAACATTTCTCAAGAAGTAATTATAATAATTATTAATGTTCAGACAAGGGTAGAATAATTCTATGTGATGAAAATTATAGGTTTGACTCCTGGTCCCATTTTATTTTATTATTTTATTTTATTTTTAATTTTTAAAAATTTACATCCAAATTAGTTAGCATCTAGTGCAACAATGATTTCAAGAGTAGATTCCTTAGTGCCCCTTATCCATTTAGCCCATCCCCCCTCCCACAACCCCTCCAGTAACCCTCAGTTTGTTCTCTATATTTATGAGTCTCTTCTGTTTTATCCCCCTCCCTATTTTTCTATTCTTTTTGTTTCCCTTCCCTTATGTTCCTCTGGTTTGTCTCTTAAGGTCCTCATATGAGTGAAGTCATATGACTTTTGTCTTTCTCTGACTGACTAATTTCACTTAGCATAATACCCTCCAGTTCCATCCACGTAGTTGCAAATGGCAAGATTTCATTCTTTTTGATCGCCGAGTAATACTCCATTGTATATACATACCACATCTTCTTTATCCATTCATCCATCAATGGACATTTGGGCTCTTTCCATACTTTGGCTATTGTTGATAGTGTTGCTATAAACATGATGGTGCATGTGTCCCTTTGAAACACCACACCTGTATTCCGTGGATAAATGCCTAGTAGTGCAATTGCTGGGTCATAGGGTAGTTCTATTTTTAGTTTTTGGAGGAACCTCCATACTGTTTTCCAGAGTGGCCGCACCAGCTTGCATTCCCACCAACAATGCAAAAGAGATCCTCTTTCTCCGCATCCTTGCCAACATCTGTTGTTGCCTGCGTTGTAAATGTTAGCCATTCTGACAGGTGTGAGGTGGTATCTCAACAATAAATTTCATATTAAAAAAATAAAATAAATAAATAAAATAAATTTTTAAAATTGCATGTATGAGCCAACCCAGCTCAACATCTTACTTTATTTTTTTTAATTTTTTTTTTAAACATTTATTTATTTTTGAGACAGAGAGAGACAGAGCGTGAACGGGGGAGAGGCAAAGAGAGAGGGAGCAACAGAATGGGAAGCAGGCTCCAGGCTCTGGGCTGTCAGCCCAGAGCCCGACGTGGGGCTCGAACTCACGGACCGCGAGATCGTGACCTGAGTTGAAGTCGGACTCTTAACCGACTGAGCCACCCAGGCGCCCCTCAACATCTTACTTTAAGAATGACATCACATAATCCCAATTATGTAGAAGTTAATCATGAAGAAAAGTATGGTTCAAAACCAGAAAACTCCATCAGTATAATTCCTCATATTCATGGATAAAGGACAAAAAGAATCACATTATCACCTCATCGTAGTTGCAAAAGAAGCACTTTCTAAATTTCAACACTTACATGTGATCAGAAAACAAAATCTCTGCTACAGGATGAATTTCGAGTCCACCCCCCAAACCCCAAATTCATATGTTGAAATCCTAACCCCCAAGGGGATGGTATGAGGAGGCAGAGACTTTGGGAGGTGATTAGACCACAGGGCTCCATCCTCATTAGTGGGATTAATGCCTATATAGAAAGGTTCCGAAAGCATCCCTTGCCCCTTTCACCACTAGAGGACAGAGTGAGAAGTTGGCAGTCTGCAATCTGGAAGAAGGCTCTCACCAGAACCTGACCATGCCAGCGTCCTGATGTTGGACTTCCACTCTCCAGAACTATGAGAAATAATTTTCTGTTGTTTATAACCCACCCAGTCAGTCAATGGTAATTTGTTAGAGCAGCTGGAAAGGACTAAGATGACCTCTTTACAAACTAGAAATAGGTGGGTACTTTCAACTCAATAAAGGTCAGATACATCAAAAATCTATAGTAAACGTCATGTTTAAACTTTACAGATCCCTTTTAATATTGGAACAAAACAAGGATCTCACTATTGCTGCTATGCTCAGCAAAGTATTGGTTCTGGTAAAACCTATAAATACCTTCCCCTCCCTGCTGAAAATCCACAATGGAATGAGACAACAATGAGAAAAGGCATGAAGATTAGCAGAGAAGAAATAGCTGTCCTTACCTGTAAATTAGAAGAAAAAAAAAAACACAAAATAATCAGCAAACTCACAGAACTGATAAGGATGTTTAACAAGGTTGCTAGATACAAGTTTAACTTACAAAAATATCAACAAATAGCATTCTTTCTAGACTGGCAATAGTCAACTAAGAATATAATAGAAAATAAAATATTATTGTTAATAACAGAAAAACTGAAGTATCCAGAATCTAATTTAAAGAATATACCATGGAAGAAAATTAAAGTTCTTCTAAGAGATTCCAAAGAAAATCTAAATAACTGGGAAAGACATTCCAAACATTTAGATGGCATTGCATAACATTAGCTTGAAATATCTTCCCTAAATGATCTATGAATTCAATACAATCCTAATATAAAAATCCATTGAATATTTTAAGAAACTCAATATATTTATTTTAAAATTCTTGTGGAAACATAGAGGTCCAAAAATAATTATGTCAACTAAACATGAGCAAAGGGGGATGATCTGTCTTACCCAATGGTAATATACCTTAATAGATGTTATAAAGGAAACCCAAATAGAAAAAAAAACGGGCAAATGATGTGAATGGGAAATTTACAGAAAGGGGAGACCCACATGGCAGGAGAAGCTATCTGTCCGTGTGGAAAGATGCTCAAACTCAACAGAAACCAGAGAAATTCAAAGCAAATCAACAATAATGTATCACTTCACACACACTGAGATATCAACATTGAAAAGTTAGATAATGCCAAAGTTGCATGGCTCTGGGGAAATAGGAAGTTTGTGTACCCCTGGTGGAGGTGTAAATAGGTGCACTCATGCTGAAGAGCTACCTGGTGATACTCAGTCAATGAAGTGTGTTTATGCCCCATGTCTCAGCAGTCCCCCTCTTGCACATGTAGCCCAGTGAATTCATCCCCTAGGTCCATCAGGGAATATGTAGGATCCTGCTCACCACAGATTGTTTGTGGAAGTGGGGGGTAGAGGAAACCCCCGTGTAGACAATGGAGTGTATGCTCTCTAAGGAGTACTGTATAGCTGAGAAGCATGGCACCATGTGGATATATCCTAAGAACATGGTGTTTGATGGGGGGAGGGGGTGGGATAAGAAACAGAACGAGGTTCACTGGACTGTCTCATTTATACAAAGTAAATATTTGCACCCTTAAATGCCGTATTAGTACTTAGACATAAGTATACAAAGTCAAGGATATACATGAAACACATTAGAGTGGTTGCAGTTGGGGAGAGACGATTGGGGGCAGGAAAGGGGGAATCCACAGAACGAGGGCTACACCTTGCTGACTGACCAGTGACCAAGTGCTGTGAGTTGAGCGTGGTGCTCTGCATCTGTGGTCCATATAAAGGCATAAGAGGAAGAGAAATTCATTGCATATAAAAGAAAGTACTATGCTTGGCATTTATTCTGAAATTGTACAAATGCAAATTCAAAGTGATTTATTCTCCTAAAGAGATTTTGGCGAGTCTATGCAGGATTTGGCACGTTAGATCTGAGGGATTCTGGCTACGATCAACTACGTCTCCAGCATTTTGCCTGTTTCCATTAAATTTTAGAGAGAACTGAGGCCTAAGGTAGTTTGAGAGTCAGTAGTTGGAAAACTACGCTTTGTTAAGCATAACATTTATAGCAAAACATGGTCATTTGGGAGGTTTTTAACACCAACCAGGTAATTTGGAGAAAGAAGTAGAAGGCCTCACTTGAAAGACCGCTATAGGGGCGCCTGGGTGGCTTGGTCGTTTAGGCGTCCGACTTCGGCTCAGGTCATGATCTCACAGTCTGTGAGTTCGAGCCCCGCGTCAGCTCTGTGCTGACAGCTCGGAGCCTGGAGCCTGTTTCGGATTCTGTGTCTCCCTCTCTCTCTGACCCTCCCCTGTTCATGCTCTGTCTCTCTCTGTCTCAAAAATAAATAAACGTTAAAAAAAAATTAAAAAAAAAGAAAGACCGCTATAAAGCTAAAAAGAGATAAAAGAACAAAAATGAGAGATATTAGGTTAGGATGGATGGAAATTTATATTCTTAAAGCTTTCCTGATCTTAAATTTTTGCCCTGGAGAAATATCATCTCAACGTTTCTTTCTACATCTCATTAAGTTCCTTTTCTGTACATCATTCTGTGAATGATCCATACACAAATTCATTTCATTCTCTAACAACCCTATGAATGAGATATTGTAACTTTACAGAAGAAAAAACCTGAAGCACAGAGAGGTCCAGTTACTTTCCCTGAGCCATAAAGGCAGAAACTAGAGAAGGGTTCAATCCAGATATGGCTGGCTGTCTCTAAAGCATTTGCTCTTTCCAACGCTATATAATAAAAGGTATTTGAGCTTAACTATGCTTGTAAAGAGACTTACTTTTGACATTATAGTATGGTATGCAGTGTTCAGTGCAAGGAAACAGAAAGCACTCTGTATTTTTAGGTAGAATGGGGTTTAATAGTATGAAATCGTTGCTTAGGAAATCTTTGTAAGGGTTAGAGGAGGAGGCTGTCAGCTTGACCACCAGAAAGTTCTCCCAGAACACTGTTAAAATGACCTGCCAATCAGGAAGATGGGAGAAGGTAGATCAGGAGATCAGGAACCACCTCAGTAACTGACCCAGGAATCAGGAAACCAGACCAGGAAGCAGTCATCATCACCAATATTGCTCATAAACACCCAGGAATGTGATCATTGGACACTGGAAACCTATATTCAGCTGATAAAGTTATTGAACTGCTTTTCCAAAATCATGTAAATGGAATTGGACCCTGTGTCTTCATAACCTTGCTTCCCAGCAGAAAACAGCCAAAAACATCTGGAAAGAGGCTTCTGTCTCATTTCTGCACCTAACTGGTGGAACTTAACTGTCTTCTAAAATTCTGGCTGAAAGGGAGTCTTGGAAGTGTAGTTTTTAGTGTCCTGGACTTTGTACTATGGGAGTCACACTAGAAAGGTATGGTTATGGACAGTGAGTCCAGCATGGGCATACTTTTATTTGAAACTCTAAGGTCACACCACTTGAAGTAAGAAAGTCAATGAACTATCTTCTTAAACTCAAGAACAAACTCCCTGCCTGCGTCCTCTATGACCATCATCATCTATTATCACCTGTTGGCAACATATCAAAAATATAAAACAGTAGTTAAGAAAAAGTTACCCTCAGTATTGATCCAAGTAGAACTTCTAGAAATAAAAAAATACAACCATTAAAAATAAAAAAGAAGAACCAAAAAACTCAATGGGCTGGTTAGACAGCAGATTAGATATAGCTGAAGAAAGAATTGGTGAACTGGGAAACAGGTTGAGGAAATTACTCAGATTGGAGTACAGTGACACAAGGAGATGGAAGATATGGAAAAGAGGTGAAGGGTCTTGGAAGATAGATAGATGCCACACATAGGGGCTGCAGAGAAAGTCAACTCAGAGAATGGGGGAAAATATTTGGAGATAATTGCGAAATTATTTCTAGAATTTATTAAAGACATGCATATTCAAGTAAGGTAGATAAGAATAAATTCATTTCCCAGGACACAAGATAAAGACAACATAACAAAAGCAACTAGAAAGGAAAGGTAACTCACCTTTAAGGGACTAACAGACGGATAGTAGACTTCTCATCAGCAACAAGGAAGGCCAGAAAACATGCAATAATATCCTAAACACATTGAAGGGAAATAGCTCCACCTAAAATTCTATGCATAAATTATCACTTAAGGAAGTAAAATATAGATTATTCCAGTAATGCAGAGACTAAGAGAATTTACAACTCACAGACACCCCTCCCCCCTTCAAAGATCTAAAGGACAGACTCCAGGAAACAGGAAATTGAGTCTATAAGGAAAGGAGATGCAGGGAAAAAATGGTATACAAGGAAACTGGTAAATATTGATTAATTCTAAATAATGATTGATTTGGGGGCACCTGGGTGGCTCAGTTGGTTAAGTGATCAACACTTGATTTCGGCTCAGGTCATGCTCTTATGGTTGGTTTGTGAGTTGGAGCCCTGCCTCGGGCTCTACACTCACAGCACAGAGCCTGCTTGGGATCCTCTGTCTCCCTACCTCTGCCCCTCCCTCCCTCCCTCTGTCTGTCTCAAACATAAATAAACATAAAGAAAGAAAGAAAGAAAGAAAGAAAGAAAGAAAGAAAGAAAATAGGAAGGAAGGAAGGAAGGAAGGAAGGAAGGAAGGAAGAAGGAAGGAAGGGAAGGAGGTAGGGAAGGAAGGAAGGAAGGAAGGAAGGAAGGAAGGAAAAAAGATTGATTTTTAAAATAATAACAACTGTTTCAAAGTAGGGGGAATTAAAAACAAAAAACATCCCAGAAGATAATGACACAGAAGATAAGGGGGTTAAACAGAGTTAAAGCCTTTAAAGGTCCTTGTTTTGTCAGGACAGGGAAAAGGGATACTGATTAACCTTTTTAAAGGGCAGAAATAAATGTAGAAAGGAAAACCAAAGCCTCCTCATCCCTTGTCCCCCAGAAAGGAGGAGAGGAAGAAGGGTTCTTGCTGCAGTCTGCATGTCAGTGTGGAGGACAAGTAGTACATTTTCAAAATAAAGACTTTCCTTTTTTAGTTCTAAGTAAATGGGAGAAACCAGGAGGAAATGGACCTTTTTCCTTGCTGGAGATTTGCTAACCCAACCTTTGTTTGGTGTTGCTCAGCAATTGGAAAGAGTCACAGAACAAATAGAGCTGATCTCCACCCTCTGCCTGGCCTGCTCCCACCTCCACAGCCCTCTTCCCCCGAGCCCTGGCTGCCAGATCAGCTCTAGCCTCTGTCTATCCCCTGAGCTAGGCCTGTGTCTCTCACACCCCCTGCCCACCGGCATCCCCAGCGCTGGCCCGGCTTTGCTCTTTCTTAGACCTTCTCCAGTCTCAGAACTTTGAGCTCGTCCCTGCCTCCTGCTCTGCTCCGGGAGCAAGACCTGCCCCTGCCCCTGCTCTGCCACCTGCTTGCTGCCTGCCATGTCCTGCCGTGTCCAAACACTATCTTCCCGTGGCAGGAACTACCACTTGCTGAGCATCTGTGAGCCAGCCTACGTCTTTGGGCCAGTGACTTCTTGGAACTTAGTGTTCTCAGCTGTAAGTGGGGATAATAACAGCACCTACCTCATCGTGCTGATATGTGGCTGAATGAGCTACTGCACGTACAGCACGGAGAATGGTGCCTAGCAGAAAGTAACCACAATGTAAGTGTTGGTGGAACAGAAGTTCGTTCTTTTTTTTTTTTTTTTTTAATTTTTTAACGTTTATTTATTATTGAGAAACAGAGAGAGACAGAGCATGATCAGGGGAGGGGCAGAGAGAGAGGGAGACACAGAAGCCGAAGCAGGCTCCAGGCTCCGAGCTGTCAGCACGGAGCCCGACGCGGGGCTCGAACTCACCGACTGTGAGATCGGGACCTGAGCCGAAGTCGGACGCTTAACCAACTGAGCCACCCAGGCACCCCAGAAGTTCGTTCTTATTAGCCCATGTTACAGGTAGGAAACCAAGGCCTAGAGAGGCTCAGTAACTTGCCTGAGGCCACACAGCAAGTGGACTGGGCCTGGCACTCTGGCTAAGGCCTGTGTGCCTCCCTCTTCCTCTGTAGTGATGGGCACTGTGCACCCGTCTACCTGTGCCCAAATATCATCATCTTCACAGACTCCAGCACCCACCGGTGGGTGAACCCACGCTGTTCCAGCCTAGGAGGCGGTCTTGTTCCAGGTCCCAGGTTTTTCTGGGGTATCTGTATCACATCCCTGTACCCGACCATGTTTGACTTGTGGAACACGCGTGGGTTGAGCCACCACAATGAAATGGCAGAAAAGCTGGAGAGAAGCGCTCATACCACACTGGAGTGCTCTGTGTGAGTAACAAGGGTGGGGGGGCGGGTGTCCAGATGAATCTAAAATTCAGTGGGCAGGTAGTGTGCCCTGTGATGGGCAGCAGCCAGCCCAGCAATGAGGCCATTGGCTTCACTGGAGTCCTGGAGCAGGCTGCCCCCCAGAGAGGGGGCGTGTCCACCACCACGGGCATCTCCCGGGGTCTGGAAGCACCTGTGTGGATCTCCCCTCGGCCCGTAGGGCCCACGGGCTCATTTCTATAGGAGCTTAACGACCACCAAAGAAGAAGCCTGAGGAAATGAGCCAGGCAGGCACGAAGGCACTGCTCAGATTGGCTTTGAGGCATGGGTGCCAAAGACACAGCTTGTTTAAATTATCCTCTGCAGAAGAGGCTTCGACAAGGCCCTCTGATGCCTCCGGAATTGAACCCCCGGCTCCTTGGGTGCTGCTCCGGGGATGACCACTCTTGGTTTCCAAATAACAATCCGAGTGAAACATTTTTTCATTGCCACCTCCCTGCTCTGCCCGGTGTTGGCGTGCACACCTCGGGCTCACTGACCACACTCAAGTCCTGGTCCTCCCCTCCCTTCCTGCTAGACCGTCTCAAAGGGCTTTGTGAGGGATGAAGGATATAAGTGGCAGAAAACACATAGAAAGGTACACATGCCCCGGAACTAATAGCCCTTTTTATTGGGAGACGGGCAGAATCAAAGCAGGCTGGTTATGAGCACGTGCTTCCAAATCAGGCGATCTGGGTTTGAATCCCAGGTTTCAATTCTCAAAAAAAAAACCAATCTAATCTCCCAGTGCCTCAGTTTCCTCATCTGTAAAACGGGGACCAAAAAAATGCCTACCCTCCGGGCTTGTTGTGAGGATGAAGTAAGGCAAAGTGAGTCAAGAGCTTAGCACCAAGCTGGCACAGGACAGGGTACAATAGTCACAACGACGATAATATTCCTTAAGGAAACTGAAGTGTTGGGAGGTACAGTAACCTGTCCAAGGTCACCCAGCCAGTAGATGGCGGAACTGGGTCCAGAACCAGGTTTTCTGAATCTCCCTCAGGCGATCTTGCCCGGCTCCTGGCATTTGCCTTGGAAGCCACTGCCTCTTTTTCAGGCCCAACGGCTGAGAGCTTGGTTTTTGTGAGGAAGTAGGACGCGGGACGCGTTTTGAGCCCTGAAGATCTTTTACGGTGAGCCTGTAGAATCCATCCCATCTCAGGAGGCAGCATCTTGAGGTCATTTCAGAAGAGTGAATTTCCAGTTGGGGGGGCAAGAGGAGACACCTTGCAAGAGAACTGGCTTTTAATGGGGGATGTTCTTTGAAAGGATGATTTGACCACACAGAGGAGGGAGCCACGAGGGGGAGAAACAGAGCAAGCTTCCGGGGGCAAGGTGTTGACTGGTGGTGGGGGGGGGGGGGGCGGGGCTTCAGGAGGAGCTGGAGGAGAGGCTTCCTGGAGCTGGGGCCAAGGCCGGGTGAGGGGCTCCGTCCACGGCCTCCCCTCTGAGAGACCATCTCCTCACTCTGGGAGAGCTCTACCTGGTTTGTGCTCCACAGATTATTTCCAATTGCCATGTGGAACTGCCAACATTTTCCACATTAAGAACAAATCAAAAGAGATTTTTCACTAAGCATGAGTTAGTGGAAGGGAATGAGAGCAAATCAAATTCATACAAAAATAGAGGAAATTAATTTTTAAAAAGCCCAACCAAACACCCTGTAATTTTCAGTGATTTCCTTTCAGGGAAACTGACCACTGTCACTATAAACAAAGAAGAGAATAAATAAATAAAAAGGGAAAGAAGGTTGTGCTTTTTTCTTTTTGCCTCCCTGATGGATGGTTTATAGAGGCCTCGGGATAAAAGTCAGCCTCTAATTGGTCCCAGATGGCGCCTGCCTCCTCTGCCCCTGCTTCAGTGTTTCCCTGTGCCTCAGTCCGGGTCTGCCAGACACGCTGGTGGTGACGGGAGCTGGACCCTCGTCCCCCTGGCTGTGGCTGCAGCCAGATGCAGATGGGCAACAGAACATCAGGGTCACAGAGACCTCATTACCACCATGGAAATGGCAAGCCACCGGAGCCAGCGCCTGTGTCTGGCCTGAGGGACCTGTGCATCTCGTTCCTCTTGAGGCCCCACCACCAGGGAGAAGGCCTGGCTGAGTAAAGATGTCCTCCTCTTAGGAGAGTTTGCCCTTCCAATGCACTGCCAGTATGGGGGCATCTGGGCCACTTATTATAAGTAGTCTCAAAGTCTTTCTGGAACGAGGCAGGGCGTCTGCCGTAATCAGAGAAGCCATCTCACAGCAGCTTTGTTCCCGTCGGGGGTGGGGTGGGGACTCCACGGACTGCCCTCCGCTGGCATCACTGTCTCATCTGCTAGGAGCTCCCTCACTCCCTGTTGCCTCTGCAGCGCTTCTGCGGCCTGTCTGCTTCCTCTGGCACGTGACTCTAGGATGATCACTTGGAAACTGTCTTCTGTCTCCTTCCCCTCTCCCCCACCTTCAGCCCAGGAGTGAAGCCTAGAATGCCGAAGGAGTGGGTCCTCGTTCCCCGACAACGAGAATTCAGCAAGTATGGGGGCCGGACACGTAGGCAGATTCTGAGCCTCTGTTCTCACCATCTTGGTTTCTCTATTGTAGGGACTCCGGTATTTGTTTTTAACAAGAGCAGAGATTCCATTTGTACATGAGAAGATGTATGCCGTTCTCGATGAAAAATCTGAAAATAACTTTTGAACTGTTGAATATCTCTTGCAAAACAAATATCATGATGAGTTGGGGTAAATGAATCAGAAACAGATGGCTAAAATTTATCTGCAACACACAGAATTTCAACCCAGAGGGAAGGGGTGCGGGGGAGCCTTTGGGGTTTCCATGATCCCCGAATACAAGGAAAGAGGCTTGAGCCCCTCGACTGATCCAGCTAGCTAATCTGGGAGCATCCAGTCCAGCATCAACAGAGACGTGTGTGAGGCCCTCCAAGGATCACAGTTATCAAGAACACAGAGCTGCTATCAAGTTTCTAAAACGTGGCTTCTGAAAATAAGCTGTTCTAATTTATGGTATACCTTCCCCTAACTACTCCCCTGAAGCACATGGCCCCATGGAAGATGGAAATTATTTTGGAGATAACCAGTTGCTGGGTTTGGCATCCATTCTGCAACAGTTGCATGTGTGGAAAGGGGCCCTGATTGGTGGGGTGGGAGTGTGCTGGGGAGGGGGGGTGGTGGGGCAGGGGCACACACATCAGTGGTTTCCACAAGAATGTGAAAATACTATATTTTGTGACAAAGTTGCTCCAGGGTAGGCAGATTGTTCGCAAATCGGTTACAGATTTCCTCGAAATATATAGGGACTTCCATGCAGAAGAAAGGGAGTTTGGGGGCCCAAGTGCATTTGGGGTTTCGCTGAGCTCGAAAGTGGGAACGGAGCTGGAGACAATGACTGGTCCCAGCAGTGGCCCCTGGGGCCAGTCCTCGCCATTCCTACACACATGGCCACGCTAGTCGTACATCGGCAGGGGGGCTTTGCAGGATTCTCAGGTGAAGTTGCTGCTTCTTTAGTCTGCCCTGTGGTGTTGTTAGTGTTTCCATAACCGATCCGACTCTGTGAATACCACTGCCCCGTAGCTATCTTCATTGTTCAAAGGAGGAACCTGCTTTCCAGTTTAGGACGTGGTGTTTTGAAAATGACACCAAAAGTAATTGGGGATCAGTCTGTCCCGAATGTAATGGTCTACCGAAAATTTCAGATACTCAGTCACAGATCCAACTGTGGTCCTTCCCAGAAATTCAAAAGTATCCATTATTTGATCAAACTTAATACATCTGAAGTGCAACTCTTTCTGTTTCCATCTTGATATTCTTAGTTCAGCCAGGGGCAGTGGCATCTACTCAAGCTGGAAATTTCAGGTTCCTCCTTGGTCGTTCCTTCTTGCTCATTCTTCAGACCTGGTCCAAGAGGAAGCCTCACTGTTCTTCCTGTCTTTTCCACCAGTCCGTCCTTCACACAGCTCCCCCAGGGACTGCTTTTCTTCTCAAAATGGAATTCATATAATGAGGCATTTGATGCATTTCTCTGCATAAAACTACTTTGTGGCCTCCCACTGTAGTTAAAATTAAATCTGAACTTCTCACTGTGACCTTTAAGACCCTGCATGAGCCAACTCTTGCTTCCGTCAACTCCTTCTCACTTTCCCTTCTGCACTCCACTTCATCTTGCCTGACGTCCAGCTATGCCCCTCCTCCTCCCAGGCACCTGCACCCATCTCAAGCCCTTCACAGACACACATCACTGGTTCCTTCTCCTGCTGCTTTGAATCTCACCTAAAATGTCTTCTCCCATTTGTTCATAGATAATAATAATGATCCCACACCCCAAGACTTTAATGTAAGTTGTCCATCAATTAGAGTAGAAAATCGTTTTCTGGCTATAGATCTTATGTTCAGTCTTCGACCCTTGTCAGCGCAAGGATGAACACAGGCACGTGTGCACACATATAGAAACACACATCAAATGCATTCACCTGACCCTGGCAAGGACTTTGCTAGTGACAGGGGGCTGATAGGAGCAGAGCTGGAGCTCATGAACAAATCCTCACAATGAAAAAACCAACTATAACTCTGGACTCTCCTAGCCCAGGAGACCCAGCCATGGTGGTCCTGTGAGCAAGGGCCTCTCCCCTCTTTCCTGACAGGAAGATGAGGATCCTGGGATACTTACTGGGTCGGTGGCAAGTAAACTGGTGAGCATGAACATTACATTGCACCAGGGTGACAGGACAGTGATGTCTAATCTAGATCAGCCCTCTGGGGTATGCAGGGGACAAAAAGAACACAAGAGGAAGGTCTGATTTAGGATAGACGAGGGTTGGGGCTCTTCGGGCATTTGATTCTCTCTTCTACAACCTATCCCCATTACAAAACAATGCATGCTCTCTTGGAATTTTTTTTTAATGTTTATTTTTGAGAGAGAGAGTACGAGCAGGGGAGAGGCAGAGCTAGAGGGACAGAGGATCCAAATCAGGCTCTGTGCTGACAGCAGAGAGCCCAATGCAGGGCTTGAGCTCACAAACCATGAGATCATGACCTGAGCCAAAGTGGGGCACTAAACCACCTAAGCCACTCAGGTGCCCCTCTCTTAGAAATTTTTAAATATTACAGAAAATTAGGATCTAGGAAGAACAAATCTCCTGGACCTCCCTAATCTAAAGACAACTATGGCTATTGTGATGCATTTATTCTGACCTTTTGTCTGTGTAGGTTTTTGTTGTTGTTGTTTTAGTGTTACACAGCAGTCATCATACTGTTTATACAATTTTCTGTCCTGCATTTTCCATTTAATCTAAGCATTTTCAGGTTGCCACCTACTTACTGAGAATATTGTTATTAAAGGAATGGATATACCCAAGATTGTTTCTCTTTCCCCTAGGAGTGGGAATTTATCTTGAATAGTCAATTATTACACATAAAGCAGTAATTAACAATTTTTGTACGAAAGATTTAGGACCACTTTCTTAGGATAGATTAGATGGATTCTTTAAGACGGGCTAGTTATTTTAACCTATAACAACTTCACATTTATTTACTTCATTGTGGTCAGTAATAATTTTTAAATCTTTCTCTCTTGATTTCCTTTTTTTCACCCTTACATTCTTCATAAAGTAACTTTAAAAAGTAACTTCAAATGGTTGCAACAGTTCTTTTTTTTAATTAAAAAAATTTTTTTAATGTGTATTTATTTTTGAGGGGCAGGGGAGGGGAAGAGAAAGAGGGAGGCACAGAATCTGAAGCAGGCTCCAGGCTCTGAGCTGTCAGCACAGAGCCCAACACAGGGCTTGAACTCATGAACCATGAGATCATGCCCTGAGCCAAAGTCAGACACTTAACTGACTGAGCCACCCAGGAGCCCCTCTAACACTTCTCACCAATCTGTAAGTGTGATAACTGCTCAGCAAAATTCCTTCTCCATTTTTCTGAAGCACACAACTAAATCCATTTCCTGGTTTCCCTTGCTGGGAAGATGTGTCACATGGTTGAGTTTTAGCCAATGGAATGTGAGAGGAAGTGAGGCATCCTACTTCCAGGCCTGGTCATAAAGTCTCCCATGTATGATCCACCATAGTTTTCTCCTTCCACCAACTGAACAGTGCTCTAAAGGATGATAGAGCCATGAGATAGAAGGAGCCTGGGTCCTTGAATGACATGGAATAGAATCACTGTGCCTTTTTGAACAGCTATCCAGAACTATTTATTTAATGTGAGCAAGAGATAAACCAGTATTGGGTCTATCTGTTACAACAGTTTAGTCCACACCATAAATACAGGGTGCAAATACAGCCCCACCAACATTAATATTCATCATTGGATATTAATAATCCTTAGTAGTCCCGATCGTCCCAAGTCCCTAATAATATGAGTACAGCACCTCATCCCCCTCACCTAGGTATTTCTGAAGGTCCTGAGCTCATGTGCGCACAGAACAGTTCTACTCACCAAAGAATCCTTATCCACCTGCCTCAGCAAAGAATCCCCTCTCCTTCTCCAAGGTGAATAAGGCACAGCAGTTATTGACGCCCCCCCCCACCCCCCCCACCGGGGTTTGGCCCTGGAGTTGACAGGGCTGGGGACCTGCTTTGAATTCCTCAGGGATAGATACTATCAAAGGCTCCACCTGGCCAAAGCTGTCCCCTGGGAGAGGCCCAAGTAGGACCCACAGGCAGTTAGATGAAGCCAAGTAGTTCTGAATGGCATTGCCCAAGGCAAAGGCAAGGGTAACCAAACAATAGTCTTCCTTAAGCCTCCTTACCGGAGAGCAGAGTATGGGGAGGCATGGATAGTCAGAAACAGCAGGCAGAGAGAGCAGGGGAGAGCAGAGGGAGAAGCACATCCTGAATTTCCGGGAGCTCCAGAGTAGGGCCTATGACCTTGCTCATGGGAGCCTAGGGGGGTCTTGCAAGGTTCCAAATCTGTTTAAATATGTGCTATAAAATTACAAGGAGCCATTTCCTAGCTGCCTAATTAAAAACCCACATCAATGACTGGGTAATAAAAATATCATTTCATATTGCACACATGATGAAAGCTTCCTCAGTGCCGATGTTTCTGCTAAGGAGCCTCCTGCTCTGTGATGGCCCCTCCTGTATAGTTTTAAAGTCTGCCTCTGGCACAAGGGGAGGTACAGGGAAGCAGTCGCATCCCAGTTCCGGTGGGTCAGCTTGTCAAGGGCAAATTCCTCACCTCCTTGTGCCCTCGTTTCCTTCTCTGTGAGATGGGGGCAAAAGTGGAATCTGTCTCATAGGTATCAGGAGGACCGAACGAATTCCGGCATAAGTCACATATCTGGAAGATAGCTATTATTATAAGAAACAGACTTTGCCTGGCTGATTGCTACAGCGACCTTATATTTACCAGACACCTGAACCAAGCAAAGTAACTGTCCAATTTGGAGAGCACTTTTATGCTTTATTTTGATTCCATTTCAGGGTTTTATTTTCATGAAAAAAAAAAAAGTATACAGGTCCAATAACTTTTTTCCCAGCTAGGGCTTTTGCTAGGCTTTGGGAAGATCTTTGTTTTGGTTAGCGACAAACTTTGAAAACTAGCTAGCATTTGGGTTTGGTTTGGCTTGTAGTTGAAGAGACCAGCTTGGGCTGATTTGGGTGCACAGTTTGGCTCAGTTCAAAGCCTGACCGTGGAATTTCGATTCTCTCTCTGTTGCTCACCGGGGCATGCACAAAGGAGAAGAACAATGCCCTAGAGACCAGCGCATCTGCACATCCCACAAGCTGCTGCCTTAGGCTCTGCATCAAAAAGTTCCTTGAAAAGAGTGGCTTCTGAGCATCTTGAAACCTGCCGGGTTTAGAGGTCTCAGAACGATGGACCTCACATTGCGGGACCCTGGCAGAGACCGCTTTGTTTTTGTTTAATAAGCCTTATAAGAGCTTTCCCCAAAAAAACCCACAGGCACTTGGAAGAGCCTGCAGCAGAACCAGGCCTTAACCTGAAAGTTCAGCAGACGTTTGCTCTAAGTTCATGTCCACTAATGAATTTTAACTTCCGGCCTCACGCCACTTGAGGATCACTGAATTTGTAGAAAATGTTGAAGCCATCCAATGAAAAATTTCTTCTATTGTTTTCAGTGTTTGAGAGAGAGAGAGAGTGAGCGAGAGAGCATGCATGCACACGTATGAGTGGGGGAGGGACAGAGAGAGAGAGAGAGAGAGAGAGAGAGAGAAAATCTCAAGCAGGCTCCACACCATTAGCACAGAGCCTGACTTGGGGCTCAGTCTCGCTACCCTTGAGATCATGACCTGAGCCAAAATCAAGAATCGAATGTTTGATTGGCTGAGCCACCCAGACATCCCCGAACAAAATTCTTTTAGTTCTCTTTCCCAACTGCTCTGAACCATAGAGGTTAAGTGAATTTCCAAGTCACCTCACAGCACATGAGGGCACAAAACATATCGGCGAGACACCTGACACGGTGTTCTGCATTAGCCTCCAGAATTTCCTTATCTTCAAGAAGGTGTGTACATCTCTGAATGGGGATCCCGTAGTTCCCTGGTAAGTCCGTGGTAATCCATCACTCAAGTGAATAGTGTATTTTCTCATTTTCCTTTGGGTATCTCAAAAACTGAACAGAGACTCAGGTCCATAACATAGAACCACAATTAGTCAATGAATGTGCTGTGGTTTTATTTACACACCTTTTCAGTGCTAATTATTTTCCCTTGGAATCCCAGTTTCCCCAAGCTACAAGTACAGAGGGTGGCCCGTTAATAGCAAGAACCCACATCTCTGTGGCTCTTGCTTCTGCCTGTTCAGGGAGGATCTTGGCCCCCCCAGGTCATCCCCACAGATGCAGCCCAGGGTCTGTGGGGAAACCGCTCTCTCATTTAGGGCGGTCAAAGGCCCCCACTGCTGTGCTGCTTCCAGATTTTGTCAGCCTGATATCTTCTATTTGCCCTCAGCCTTCTAACTTCTTAGGTCCCACATATGAATCCTTGTGCATTTCAGAGGTGACTCAAATCAGAGTCACAGATTTCAAGCTCAAACCCTCTTTTCCTTTCATATACATTAAAAAAAAATTAAATCCAAGTTAGTTAACCTATAGCATAAAAAAGATTTCACGAGTAGAATTTAGTGATTCAGCACTTACCTATGACACCCAGGGCTCATCCCAACAAGTGCCCTCCTTAAGGCCCATCACCCATTCAGCCCATCCCCCCACCCACCTCCCCTCCAGCAACCCTCAGTTCGTTCTCTGTATTTAGGAGTCTCTTACTGTTTGCCTCCTTGTTTTTATCTTATTTTTCCTTCCCTTCCCCATCTGTTGTGTTTCTTAAATTCCACATATGAAGCTCAAACCCTCTTCAGAACCATAGCTTCCCTTTGACCCAGATAGGTGTTTTTATGTATTTTTTTTTCAACGTTTTTAATTTATTTTTGGGACAGAAAGAGACAGAGCATGAACGGGGGAGGGGCAGAGAGAGAGGGAGACACAGAATCGGAAACAGGCTCCAGGCTCCGAGCCATCAGCCCAGAGCCTGACGCGGGGCTCGAACTCACGGACCGCGAGATCGTGACCTGGCTGAAGTCGGACGCTTAACCGACTGCGCCACCCAGGCGCCCCTGTATTTTTTTTTTAAACTGGGCCAAGCTGGTCCCATGTGACTGCACTGTCTATTGAATTCTTCCAGGTGTTCCTGGCTCCTTTGGTTGCATATGCTTCTGGTGACCTTGCCCACAAGCTTCCCAAATGCACCCCAACGAGTCCAAATTCCAACTGAGGCCTCCTCTGCTTGTCTTGATTAAGGTAAATAGTGGCTGTGGGTAAATGAAAATATCACGAAGTTAGAACTTAAGCTATCAGTTTATGAAATGGAGTTAAATCAGCCACATTAAATAAGTAACGAGAAAGCACACTGTGAACTGTAGGGGCTCTGCAGATAACGGACTGATTTGCCAAAAATCAGTTTGCCACATAATCTGCTTGCTGGTGTTTCCCATTTCACTGCAGTCCTTACTTGGAAGGGGATGGAGAGTCCGTGGCCCCACTCCTGCCTTTGATCAGGCTGAATTACCTACTAACCAAAATCGTGTTTCTATTAACTACTTAGAGTGTTGACAATAATTCACACTGCATGAAATGGTTTCCACGGTCTTTGAGGGCTTTTTCTCGTTTTCAGTTCTAGTTTTGCTGAGGCTTTCTAAAGCCAGTCCCTGAGCTGGCTTATGGGAGAGGGGTTCCAGAAGTCCCACCTTTCAGAGCAACAGTGGTGTCCTCTTCCACTCTTCACTTTGCCGCACAATTGCCCCTGTGTCCTGTCCTCATAACGCCCTGGGAGCACCTCCTTGCTACCTCCTCTCAAGTCATCATGGAACCTGCCACCTTGGGTTGCAATTGTCATTTCTGGAAAGTTCTGGGGATAAGATGTATTTTAACTGTGGTGGATTGCCCGCAAATAACAATTTTTCCCATCCCTTATGGGCATTGAGAGGTAGATCCTATTCCTCCACCCCTTGAATCGGGGCTGACTTTGTGGGAGTGACACTGTAGAACTTCCGAGCTCAGGCTTTAAGACGGTTTGCAGCTTCTGCTAACCTGAAACTCATCAGCTGTCCCGTGTAAGTCAGACTCCCCTCCAGACAGAAATGTTCCATCAGCTCTGGGCTCTTCCAGCAACAGCAGCTGAAGGGCTATCCAGCCTCCATGCAGCCTCCAGACTGTAGAATCAAATATATGGTTCTTGTTTAACCCACTAAGTTATGGGGTGGCCTGTTAATGTAGCAAAAGATAACTGATATACCATCTACAGCACTCTGATTAGTCTAGATGTTTCCATATGATTGACTTGGAACTTACCGGGAAGACATGAGCAATGTTTCATAAGGAATTCGGAAGCCTTGTGGGAGAAAATAGAAGAAAACCTCATTCTCTCTTCCCAGAGATTTCAAGTTGTAGACATTAGTCAGAATGGATCTAAAACTCAGACTATAATCCAGTAACACGACAATACCACAGCCTCCTGAAACAAAACCAATACAACGGCAGTGATCAGAGTTCAGGACACTCATTAGAGGAGGGACTCTCTAATTCTCTACATAGCTAGTTTCCACTGAGAACAGCCAAACTGACATATTGGAGTTTCTTTGACACATAGGGGAGGGAAGGTGAAGGAAAGGAGGGAGGCTGGAGCCTGGAACATCACCCTTAGAGACAATACTGAGGGAGGGGCTGTATCTTGACTCCCAAACTGTAAACACTGATATCCCAGGTGTATTACTATTGTAAGTCCCAGCTTAATTTGCCATCTTGACATTTTGAGAAGGAAAAATTGTTGGAAAAAAATACTAACAGAAGTTGTGAAGCAATACCCCCCCGCGCCCGTTCACAAGCAGTGTCAGTCTTTCTTTCTAAATACATATTGTGTATAGCAGAACACAAAGAAATAACTTTTAGCATATGAGAAAAATTGTTCATAACATTCCCACAACCTCGTGTCTGAAAATATGCTCTTGCCTTCACTGAATATATGAATGGTTAAAATATTGATTTCTTTTGTTTACACAAAGGCTCCAAAAGATGAGTGCTTTGGGTTTTTCTTCTCCCCCCACTGCCCCCAAATCAACAAATCAGAACACACCTCCTCCTCGCTGAACTTGAACTCCAAACGTGTGCTTAAGGGAGACAGGGCTGACAGCCCAGGGACTTGAGGGTCCCATTAGCAGTCGTCCACACCCATTACCCTGTCTCTCTGGATTTCCTTTCATGCCACGGTTCCAACACTTTTTGCAAAGAGAGCCGGCAGACAGATTCTGAAATTTGCATGCAGATCCTTCTTGATAGTAAAAATGCTTCAAGATGTGGCTGGGAGGGCTGGGTGGTTGACTTCTGGGCTTTGAAAGGCCCTTCCTGGTGTTACCTTAGTGGAATGGTACCAACAGTCAGCCCTCCAGACAGAGGGACCCCTCACCTCCTCTGCAACAAGGGAGTCCCGGGGCGGGGGGGCGGACCATGTGACACAGAGGGTGATGCTCTTTAAAGCATTTGGAGATCAAGGCTCAGAGATGTGGGAAAGGCAACAAGGGACTGCAGAAGACAGAGTGTGTGAACACAGTGGGTTTGCAAACCCTGTTCAGGGACTCTCATCATGGCTTGAGTTCATCCAATGACCAAGGCTGGATTTGGGGTGAAGGGGAGAAAAGTTTACCCACCAGGTCACTCTGCCATATCACCAAGATGGTTGGAAGGTGGGCCCACAAATCTGTCAGGCCTTGTCTTTTAGCTTCAATGTCTCTCTAGCATGGGTTTTCTCAGCCGAGGGTGGTATTTCAAGCTGTTCAGGAGTTTGGGTGAGGAAAAAAAGTACCTTTTTATTTTTATTCACCTCAAACTGAAATTTAGCCTCCCCTTTTAATTGAGATATAATTGACATTTGACATATTAGCTTCAGGTGTATAACATACTTCCCTGTTTGTACACATGGCAAAATGATCGCCACAGTGAGTCTAGCTAACATCCATTACCACACATACTTGACAAAACCGTTTTCCTGATGGTAAGAACTTTGAAGATCTCTTTCAGCAGCTTTCAACATACGACACAGTGTTACTAACTATAGTAACCATGCTGTGCCTTATGGTCCCATGACTTACTTATTTTCCAATTGGAGGCTGTACCTTTGGACCACCTTCACCTGTTTCACCCACCCCTCCATTCCTTTTATTTTATTTTATTTAAAAAAATTTTTTTTAACGTTTATTTATTTTTGAGACACACAGAGAGAGAGAGCATGAACAGGGGAGGGTCAGAGAAAGAGGGAGACACAGAATCGGAAACAGGCTCCAGGCTCTGAGCGGTCAGCACAGAGCCCGACGCGGGGCTCGAACTCACGGACCGCGAGATCATGACCTGAGCTGAAGTCGGACGCTTAACCGACTGAGCCACCCAGGCGCCCCCTCCATTCCTTTTAAACAAAAGCTTTATCGTCAGCAGAAATCAGACACCATATTACTGTTGCACGCATAAGAAAAGTTTACTTAAGCTTATCACTACTTCGGTATTATGGTACTCATTATACCAACTACCAAAGATAGCTATTGAAGGTCTTAACGAAGCACATACAAAACTGTATCACATACCTCGGACTTGTTAGGAGGCTCCTATCAAAAAACAAACAAACAAACCTACTTGAGGGCACAGCACTGGTTCCTGGATAAATAAGGACGGCCCCTGGAAAATCGGTTTTACCCAAAGCTTATACCTTTCAAACATTTTTACATAAAGCTAAATATGGATGTGTGATGGGGTAGAAAGCAAACTTCCCATGAATTTTTTGGCCAAAATGTGAAATGTTGAATGCATTTTGTGTATAGGTGTGGCTGGTCGTTTGGCTAGGACTCCAGAAATTCGGGGTTCGCAGTGTCCTTCCCCATGTTAGGGACAGAGACGTCCCTTGAAAATTTGCAACATGCTGGCCAAAAGTGGCCCCGCCATAGCCTGAACATGCCAGCAGAGTACTGCAGAGGAGGAAGGCCTCAGGTCCCTCTTTGGCTCAAGTCCCTTTAAATTGGGGAGGATGCACAGAGTGGTTGAAGGAGCAAACGTTTTCACAGGAGGTAAACTTGGGTTCAAATCCGAGTTCTGCCAGTTATTAGCTGCAGGTCTCTGGGCACAAGATGCACCCCTCACCCCCAGCCCCGGTCTGCATTTCCCCATCTGTAAAACACAGACAGCAATATCAACCTCTCCCAGTATATAAGACACACGGTCCCTACAAGGGGCTCAATACAATGGAGTTTCAAAGAAAGCCATCCAACTCCTTTTTGGTCTGCGGACCCTCTCCCTTAGGGATTTTGTGGCCTGGGCCCCAAGGTTCATCTTAACCTCAGCCCAGTCCGAGGGACACATCCAGGAGAGAGGCTTAGGCAAACCAGCTGGAATCGCCCTCTCTGCTTTCTCAGTTGGCTTCTGGGGGTCCTCGGTCCTTTCCAGCTGCCTCAAATGATTCCGCGTTGCCCACCGATCTGAGACGGCTGAGAATAGCCAGGCAGAGCCCGCGGAGCTGAGGCCTGACCACCCCGTCGCCACCCTGGAGAGGCCTGCAATCCCGTGGCTTCCATCCGCTCGCCGCCTAGAGCTCTGCGCCCCACATCTGCGGCCTGGTACCGAGCCCATGCACCGCGAGCCAAGGCCAAAGACACGCCTGCCAAAAAAACAAACAAACAAACAAACAAACGAAAAACCTGGAGCAACGCATAAGCACGGTCTTGCCTGTTTCCACCCGTGGTGCCTGACGCACGCTTGGCGCACGCACAAGGCACGCAGGGGGCAGGCACTCCAGCACACCCCAGGCGTTCCTGGAGGCCTGTCCAGCGGCGCTGGTCTGCAGGTGGCAGCCCTGGGGAGGGGAGGGGTAGGACGACTTGGACCATTAGGCCGTATCTCTGGAGGCAGGTCACGACCCAGGAAAGGAAACCAGCAACCTGAGCCAGTCTTGAGCCAGCTGGGTGCCTGGGGCAGTGACCAGGTCAGGCCTGGAAACTGGTCTGGATAGGAGCACTGGAGGACAGTAGAGCAAATCGAAGGGCCGAGTCTCCTCTGTTTTTCACCACAGGCCTGCGTTATGTAGTCCCAGCTCACACCCTCTCCTTTCTTACTATTTCACTGTCACACTCTCAGCTCTAGACATCTCCCATGGTTTGGGACAGACTCGTCCAGTAGCTGCACCCTGGAATGAATGTCCCAAGCTCGGTCCTACCCTCTGGAAAGGGCTGAGCAATCTTGAGCAACTGGGAATAGATGCCTGCAGCATCCGCTGGGATTCCCACTTTGCTGTCAGAAGCTTCCCCCCACCATGGCAGTCATCTAGAATTCTGCCAGACAAAGCATTGTGCTTCAGGGGAGAGAGAGAACCCTGGACAGGGAGTCAAGGCTTGGGTTCTCTCCTGGCTTTGCCCCTTCTTGGGGTGTCATAGATCATTGAACTCCTCAGTTTCCTGCCCAGGAAAATGGGTCTGATATTATATCTGCCTGGGTGTAGTGAGAATTGAACGAGAGAATACAGTCAAAGTCTTTGTAAAGCCCTGTAAAAGCCATTGTCATCGTTTGGTGTTTGGTTGCCATTGCCACCATGCCATCGTCTGGGAACCCTGTCATGGTCCAGAGCATCCAGGTCCCCACAGTGGCTTCGTTGACTGCCTCGGACCTTCAGTTGGCAGTCCCACAACACACAGTGAGCCAGTCCAGGCTGTAGGAGGCTGAGACTCCTCTTCCACTGAGGCCAAAGTATGGGCCATGGTCAACACATGTTGGGTGTTTCTCAGACAGGCTCGGTGAACTAGTGTTCTTAATAGTGCAAAATAAGAGAATAATGCCCTCCATTTGTGCTTTCAAGTTTGAAAAGCCCTGTCATCAGTATTATTGAATTGAAGTCTCATAGCAAACGCATGAGGCTAATCTTACCCTATAATATTATGCCCATTTACCTATGTAGAAACTGAGACACAGAAAGGTTAAGCAACTTACCCAGCTCACAGGATTTTTTTTTTCCTGTTCAGGTTCCTGATTGTAAGAGTCCCTGTGGTTAGGTTGGGGTAGGCAGTAAAAGGGCAACAACTGTGAAAATCACGCATGGACAGTGTCTGGTCCAAAAGGGAAGGTGTGCACGTTCTTCTGAAAGCATCTCTGGTTGATAAACGGGTCTAAAACTCGATGAGACCTGACATGCTGGGGCTGGTGTGGAGGCCAAGGACCATGCGAGAGACAAGGCTGAGGGTCAGGGGCATGGTCCAAGGAAGTCCTTGGTGGCCCAACCCAGGTACTGCCATGTCTGCTTCAGCAAACCAGAGCAATGTCCCAGCAGATCCTGCAGGGATCTCCTTGACTCTGTGACGCCCAGCATCCCCACTCCCTGCCTCCCATAACAGAGAGGAGACTCCATTTCAGCCATCCAGAACAGGGTGGTGGGGGTGGGGGTGGGGCGGGGGGTGTGTGGACGACTACAAGTGGCATTTGGAAAGGGAGCCAAAAGATGCCTGATAGTCTGTCATTCTGCAGGAGATTGTAGGAAGACTGTCTTTTTTTTTTTTTTAATGTTTTTATTTATTTTTAAGAGAGAGAGAGAGAGATAAAGCGTGAGTCGGGGAGGGGCAGAGAGAGGGAGACACAGAATCTGAAACAGGCTCCAGGCTCTGAGCTGCAGCACAGAACCCGACGCGGGGCTCGAACTCACGGACTATGAGATCGTGACCTGAGCTGAAGTCAGACGCTTAACCAACTGAGCCACCCAGGCGCCCCCTGTAGGAGTCTGTCTTATAAAATGAATTGTCCCGCAACCTTCCCCGATTGTCAAATGTCCAACCTGTGCAGTCATTCCTGGAGGTGAAAAGCCTACTTTTACCAGAACCCAGGGAATTTATTTTTGCATGGTTTTGTAGTACATTAAAATTTCCCAAGAATGCAACCAATGTGTAAATGAAGATGACACTTCAGCAATGTTCATGATTTAGTTAAAATGTGTTGCCAGTAGAAATGCTGCCGGTGGCTTTGGAATCCCGGCACCATGCACCTGCATCCCTCTGTGTCACCGGTTGTGGCTGGCACAGGGGTCCAGTCACGGGTATAGCTGGGCTTCCTGAGGGCCTCCAGGATGGTCATGCCTGCACATGGCAAATACACAGTAATTTATCTCCAATCGCTTTCTTTTGCATTGGAGTTACGCTGTTGACCTTGAAAAATTGCGTACCTTTTCCTTTCATTTCGGGATGGCAAAGGAGCATTATGTAATAAATAGAGAAGAAATGTTGCATTTGGGAAGGCTGAGAATCCTGCTCTGAGAAAATGGCAGGTTCCTTCTTAAGAATCACAGTATTTCGGATTGGAAGAGACCTTGAAGGTCACCCAGTCCCACCTCTGCCTCTGTCCAGCGCTCCAGTCCGTGTGGCTGGGGTGAGGACTCGGGGCTTTCACACACCTCTGCCTGCTTTCTTCCTCCTATGATGCGACCCCTATGAGGGCCCAGGGTGGGGGAGAGCAGATGGGCCAGGAGGACGAAGGACCCGGACTCAGAGAGCGTTATGGGTCTTGGCATGAGGCTTTGCAGGTGCTGGGGTCCAAGAGCCACTTAATATGTCCACTTACAGCTCTGGGCACTAGCTCAGTGGGAAAACTTGGACCTGCATTCCAAGTAGAAACACTCTACTCTCAAAGGCTCAGTCTGTATCGGCTGTATCCCAGGCTTCTGGGACCCACCAAGCTGGCAAACAAACACACGGCATATCAGAGCATGTCCCGGTGGTGGAGTTCTGAATGGCACCGTGGGCATCTGATTGTCACCGAGCACGGAGCCAGCTGGAAATGGGTAAATAGATACCCTGATGTCAGCAAGAACCTCGAGAACACCAAAGTGAAGATGGCTACTCCTGCTAGTTTATTCCAGACTCAAGGGTCTATGGCTCCACATTCTAGGATAAAGGGACTGTCGGAAGGTGGGCTTTAGGCAGGGTCAGCCCCAGTGTTTCTGCTGGCTGAGTGTCCTCAAAGCTGCCTTGACAAAAGACAGACCGGAAGGGCAGAACACCGGGATGACCCACGCCTTTGGCATTTTGACCCGGTTGCTTTGCAGCTCGTTGTAGCCACACTCCATCCTCGCCCCTGTCCTTCCTCTCCACCGCCCCCTGTACCCCGTGAGTTTGCAACTCCCTTGTCCTGTCCTATGCCCTGTGCCCTTTCCTCTGGGGGCTGGGCAGCCTTACTCCACCTACTTCCCGCCTGCCTTCCCCCCCCTCCCACCTCCGCCCCGGGACTGACACAGAGTCCTCTGTCTTCCCATGGAATGCAGGAGCAATCCTGAGCGCGGTGTTGGACAAGGAGTCCAGCTCCCCCTATAAACTTTTTATAGCTTAGGAAAATAAACATGTGGTTTAAGGTCTTTGCATAGGCAGTGCTCACAGAGTTTGAGCTTGCTTTACAGAACTACGAAGGAAAATATTGGTCGAGCTAATAAATTTCTGAGCCAGCCAAGGGACAGAAGTCCAGAAATCTCGGGGAGGCTTTGATGGTTTAGGAGATAAAAAGAGGAGTCACCCCTGCAGCTGTCATCCTGCTCAGGATCAGGCCAGCCTCCCGTTCCCCGGGACGGGTGTTTTCCTGCTGCTGGAGGGCCCTTGGAGGTCACTTGACAGATGAAGAAGCAGGGTGCAGAGAGAGAAAGTGGAGGAAGTGATGCCGGGTCGCACAGCTCATTAGAGCTGGGGACCGGGGTACTTTTCACTCAAATGGCTCTCAGGCATCTGCTGTGCACTGGCAGAGGCGTTGGGGAAACAGGGAGCCCGCCTCAGCATGTGCACGAAGCAGGCAGCAGGGAGGGCTTTGGGGGCCACTTCTGAGGTTTACTTCCTGGGTTTGCGGAGGAGCAGAGACCCTAGGAGGAGGGAGAGTGACTAGAAGGTTTTCAGTTGGAGCCCTTTGTAGTAACAATAAAAATAATAATAAACGCTGCCCTGGCTACCATTTATGAGGCATTTACTCTGGGCCGGGATCTGAAGTCACCCCACTGAATCCCTATTCTGCAGGTGAGGAGAACTGTAAGCCACTTCCCCACGGTCACCTGGCTGGAAAATGGCCGAGCGGGGAACCAGACCCAGGAGGCCTGACCCGGGGAGCTGTGCACTTGCTCAAACAGCTTGCAGGAGCTGGTTATGGGAAAGACAAGGATAGGTGTAGGTCAAGTGAGTTGAGGACTCCAAGGGACAGCCAGGCGAGAGATGGGCATCAGAGCAGGGCATGTGCATTTGGGATCATGGGCCAGAGGGTAGAGATTAAAGCCAGGGAAATCTGGTGTGTAGAGAGGGGTCATGGGCTGGAGGGTCAGGTGCTCCTGGGGGCAGGCGGGAGCTCCTAGGGCGCTGAAGATGGTTCCGGCCTCGCTTGCTGCTGAGCAAAGTTCACACCACAGCTTGTAGTCACTGCTCAGAGCATCATTGCCCTTGAGGTTGATACTGTTGCTCTCCAGGGAGGAAAAAGGCTATCCCCATGGCCAAGAAGGATGCACATGTCCCTCTGCAGTTGTGCCTTCTAGAAAGACTCATTCTTTCCAGACCAGTCCAGCAATACCTGAATCAGACAACCCTAAAGCCGAGCATGCTTCTTGGGTCCAGGTTCCTCTTTTAGGAACTGATCCTGAAGACAGAATCAGGGACACGGATGAGGATGTTCGTCACAGCATTGTTTTTATTTGTGACAAATCTCAAATCATTTAAATGTCTCACGAGGAGGGGTCAAGCAATGAAATACACGCAGCCAATTAGATCAAACTGTAGAATAATATTTATGACCAACAATTCTGACATATTGTTAAGTTTTAAGTGACAGGCTATGAGCAGTATGACTAACTCAAGACAATTTTTTTTTTTTTAAAGAAAAGAAAGAAAAGAATGGACGTGTATACGTATTTCAGCGCCCGTGCCCTGTGGTTAGTATTAGTAGGCTTTCCTTTGGATGGTGGGACGGGGCGGGGGGTGAGTTCTCTCTCAGATATTGCAAGGTTGGTTTGTTTCTTTTTACATGGAGTATATATGATTGTTATGTTTTGAAAAAAAAAAAAAAAGTTTGTACCATAAGGACTCCTCATATGTAATATGAGCACATGCTTGCCTGGTACTTAATTCACACCAGGCACTGTTCTGAGTAAAGGGATTAAAGAATTGAACTCCCAAGAGAATTCAGGTGAGGAAACAGTGGCTCAGGAAGGTCTGGCAGGTCGTCCAGACTCACAGAGCTGGCGTGTGGCAAAGATGGGACCCGAAGCCAAGCCGTCTGGCATCAGGGTCCATGCTCCTAACCACTGTGTGACACTATCACTCCCCAGTGAAGCAAAGGTTGTCTCCATGGCCCACAAGGATATGGCAGGCATTGCCTTGATGTACCTTGATCCCCTGCGTGTCCTGTAATGGCAATGCTCAGGCACTGTGTTGAATGAATGAATGAATGCACACACGCGAATGATAGGCCTCACTTATCCTCCAGGATCTGAAAAGACATCTTCACATGCTTTTGCGAGAGCTGACCATGACCATGATGGGACTCGAGGAACTTTCCCCCCACTTTTGTCTTCCTAGGGGAAGTGTCCTCTGTTTGCTGAGAGACCTGCCCTGTCTTCCAGCATCCCGGGAGAAAGGGGGGTGGCTTAGAGCATCATGGCTCTGTGCCCACCTCGAGGATTCACCACTGTGGTAGATTATTGGCTTGGTGGCTCCCAATGGACCGTGTCTCCCAGAATTCATGCTTTGATGAGCTCCTCCCACATCGATTCTGGGGTTGGCTAGGTGTCTTGCTTTGGCCAATGGGACGTTAGCAAGTGTGATGCAAGCAGAGACTTTCATAAGTGTTTGCGCATCAGGTTTGTCTTCTCAGGATGGGCTCTCTTGGAGCCCAGCCACCATGCTGTAAGGAAGTCCAGGCTAGACCAGTGAATAATGTGAGGCTATGAGAGAGAGGCTCTGGAGGGTAAGAGGCCATCTTGGACATTCTAGCCCCAGTCAAATTCCTAGGTGAATCAGTGAGACCAGCCGATCTCCCAGCTGAGCCCCGTCAGCCCACAGATTCATGAGGAAGAAGACATTGTTGTTGTTTTAAGCCACTAAGTTGTGTGTGGTTTGTTCTGCAGCCATAGGTAACTGAAATACTGGTCTTCCTTTCCTGGACAGCTCTTGGAAATGAATCCACACACACACTTATTAGGCACCCACTGTGTGCCTGGCCCTATGGGCCAATCACAAAAGGACTCTGATTAAGAATTGTGAACTGCTGTATGCAGTAAGACCAAAGAAGCATTCTGGGCTATACTTGCACAGTGAGGAGAGACAGCTGATTTCTGCACTGGTTTCCTGCGCCACAAAGCTGCTGTGGCTGATCTGTTTGGTAAACAGGGATCGAGTGGTTGGGTATATTGATCTTGTAGTTCATTATAACAATAGTCTTTTGACTCCTCTGGATCCCTGTGTTGCTGAATGATATTCAGGTGGCAGGAAGTTCGATTCTCCCACCTGCATGGGTCCTGGGAACGAAGAAGAGAGACGAGATGGGGAATTGAGCGGTGCCCTCGGTTGTGCGTGGACCACTGTCCCGTCACCGCTCTTCAGGGGATGCGAAGGGGATTTGCTTGGGCTTCTTCTCAGCTCTACTGTGACTGGCCTTCCCAGAGCTTCATGAACATGCAGCTGTACCAGAAAGACCCACAGCCTCGAACATCAGAGCTGGAGAGACTCAGGCATTACCTGACCTGATGTCCTTATTGTAGAGAGGAGGAAACTGAGGCCCAGAGATGGGAAGGGCTCATTGGAGGAAACACAGGGTTTCTTAACTCCTCCACCACTGGCCTTCCTGCTAACCAAAGCTCAGCTACCCAGCAACCATGGGCTCCCTCTACCTGCCCAGCTCCTCGCCCAGGGCTTGCTTTGGTGACCAAGCCAAGCTGGGCTGCAGGGGACAGCCTCAAACAAGGACCGAGAAAGCCCACCCAGTTGAAGAAAAGCTGGATACATTAACTTCCACTTCAGAGAATACGTATGAAACTGCACGAGGGTGTGGAGATACAATCCCGCTCAAAACAAATCGTTTAAGGGCATCCCGAGGTAGCAAGCAGACAGCCAGCCCATCATTTTGCTTTCTTTCTTAGTGTGAGTTTTTTCTGGGTGTTACCTCCAGGGAGTCATAGCATTGCCTTGCACACTTGAGGGAATTCCAAATACGCCTACATGTTCCCAGGTGTCCTGCATCCCACCTGGCCCGAAAGGGGGTCACTTCTTTCTTCGTTTCCCAGTTTCCTCCCTGGGACCAACTGAAGAGAGCCAGGACTGCGGGAAATTCTGTGACTCAAAGGTACATCTGGAATACGCTGGAGAGCCTGGGAGGCTAGTCAAACCAAGGAGTCATCGTTGCACAAACCAGGAATGCAGGCTTGGAGGGCAGGGGGTTTCTTAAGGCCTGGGGCTGTGGGCTCCACGCCAGTGGGAGACTCCGGTAAGGCTCCCGGCTGGAGGACAGCATGAGTCAGGCCCTGAGGTGTTTTCCTCACATGGTTTCAGTTCTCAGGTCAGGATCTTGGCACCCAAGGGGAAAGCCTGGTCCAGGCCGGGAGGAAACCCTAAGTGGCTACAGCATCGTGCTTGGATGGGGTGTGGCTGGGAGGCGACCGGCTGCCAATAAGTGATTTACAGCATGTTTCCTCATGTTTTACATTTTCATCATGTCATGTTGCAGCCCAGTCTCCAGTAATGGGATCTGCAGAGGCGTCCGACTCCCCAAACTGCTGTCTGGAAGAGGGGCCCGAGTGGGGAAGCCTGCCCAGTCCCGGGCTCTTTGGCCTTGATTTTCACTGTGGCTCTGTCATGTCTCAAAACTCTGCAGCCCAGAACCTTTGTCATGACCTCCCCCTTCCTAGTCCTTCCTTCCTGGCCTGCTACCTTCACACCTCAGCCTCTTAAGGACTTGTCTGAGCTCACGCTGCTCTGGACTGAGGGGCTGGGGAACTTGGTTGCCCCAGAACATTAGGTAGGGGCCCCATCTCGGCCTCCCTCACATCACACAAAACCCCCAGACGAGTCCTATACCACCTGCTGTCTGTCTGAGGACTCTCAGAACCTTTCAACTGGTAGGAATGTAAAGGACACAGCCCCTGTGGAAAACAGCTCTGTGGGTCCTCAGAAAGGTAAACACACAATTATTATATGACCCGCTAATTCCACTCCTGGATGCACAAGAATTGAAAGCAGGGACTCACCAAAGTGCTCGCATACACATGTTCACAGCAGCATTATTTACGACAGCCAAGGTGTCCATCGGCAGGTGAGCGGATAAACACATGTGGTCTCTCCGTACCTGGAATATTGTTCAGTCATAAAAAGGAACGAAACGTTGATAGAGGCTACCGCATGGATGAACCTCGAAAACATTACGCTGGGTGAAAGACGCCAGGCACTGAGGGCCACATGTTGTATGACATTTATGTGAAATGTCTAGAATAGATACATCCATACAGCCGGAAACAGACAAGTGATTGCAGGGCGGGGGGGGGGGCAGGGAGGGGAGTAAGAGGGAATAGAAAATGCTTGCTTCACGGGTACAGGGTTTTTGGGGGGCTCATGGAAGTGTTCGGGAACTGGATGGAAGCAGTAGATGCACAACATTGTGAACGGACCAAATGACACTGAATTGTAGACTTTCAAAAGGCTAACTTTGTGTTATGTGAATGTAACCTTCAAACTTTTTTTAAAAATTTTTTTAATTAAAAAATTAAACTTATTTTTAAATTAAAAAAGTAAACATTTTTGAGTCAAACCATTTTCCACTGCCTACAAATTTTTCCCAGCGTCCCAACACACACAGAGGCCATCCATGCCTGCAGCTGTTCACCCAGAACCCCAGATTGAGGACATGAAGTGGTTGGGAGGGCTGTTGAGGCAGGAAATTGGGGATTGTCTTGTGGTGGGGCCAGGGATGGGGGCCACAGGGACCCGCTCTAACGGGGGTGGGGGGGGGGCTAGAGGCTGCCCAGGGCAGGTGCTGCCCTTTCCAGCTCTTCTTCTCTCCTTTGGTCCCCAGGCACACCGTGCCTGCAGTCCTGGGGGCAGGGGTGCAAGGGTCACGGGGGCGGGGTGGGTCACAATGTGTGATAATGGCAGCTGAGAATCCTTTGTGGCCAACTGGGGGTTGTCGTGAGGCCTGGATCTTTGGGGTGGGCTTCTAAGCTGAGATGTTGAACATCATTTCCATAACCCCCTAGCATCACTTCCAGCCTTTTGCGAATCACTCTTGATCACCCTCCCTCCACACCCACCGCCAGAGTCACCTCTACCCACGCCACACCTCCACCCACCCCCCAAGCAGGGTCCTTTCCTCTGCTCAGGAGAAGGGGAAAGACAGGCAGTTTAGCCCCTCTTTGGCTCCAATGTTGGGGCAAAGGGGATTTGGCGCAGGGGAGGGGAGAACAGTCAGACAGAAGGGACAGAGAATGTCAACCCCTGCATGGCAGCTGTCACTAAGACCCCAGGGGAGAAGACCATGAGGGCAGAGCACAGGAGATGGGCTGGCTCAGGAGGAGGGAGACTGAGAACAAAGAAAGTACCCACATGGAGAGAAAAAGGAAAAGAATGGGGGGAGGGGGTGAGAACTCAGAAGGAGGCTAACCTCCCCCCACCCCACCCTTCCAGACACTGACGTTCTCCGGGCTTCCCTCTCACATATGGGCCTAATTCAGGTAGAGTGAAATCTTGCATTGCTCTGGTTAAAAATTATTGCTTCGGATAATGAAATCTTTGTCATTGGAAACTCCAAAAGAAAAAAAAAAGGCCCTTCAAGCCGTGACTTATGGGCAGTGTGGTGATGGAAATGAATTCATCATCCCATTTTCCCGCATCGAACGGGAGGACAAGCTTGATTCATAACTGGGCCACGTGTGGCAGGTCCCCGCGGGCAGGGTGGCGGCTGGGCCTGCTGAGGAGCCGGCAGGGGAAGCTCCCCGGACGACCGAGGCGGGTGTGGGGAGCGATAAGCATCTGCTTGGCATGCTCTGGCCTCAGGTTTTCCTGAGGATTTGCCTGAGCTGTCAAAACAGTTCGGGGCTGTGCAGAGGCTGTCTGCTTCTGCAGAGAAAATCCCATAATAGCTCTATGAAACGAGTTGTTTTTGTTTCAAACCCGAAACCTCACACCCACATAAAAATCTCCCAGACAAAGCAATCTGACCTTAATGGGTGAGCAAGATGGCCACGAATCTCTCTCCAATGGTGACACTTTTCATCCAAGAGGCACAACGTGCTTCCAGTTCGAGGGAACGAGTAGCTGGATCTACCTGATAGAGGATGAATTTAACCGCGGTCCAGCCATGGCAAGTGTGTTGTCTGCAGGATCAGGAGCCTCGGGGTCGACATCTGGGTCTGAGCCCTGTCCTCAGGCCTCCGGGCAGTGGCTCTGAGGCTGGGCTTTGCGCTCCTTGTTTCACAGCGAGGTTGGGCCATGTGGAACTGCCTCCCGGATGTTGTTATGGGGCAGAGCCGTTTTTGTTTCCCTGAAACCTCAAAGGTGGGTGAGCAGAAGAGGAGGTGGCAGGACTGGGAGGAATTCTCAACAGAGTCAGCGGGAAGAGCTTCACAGGGCTGGGGTCCAAGCTTGATCAGCCTGTGCGGAGGCCCCCCAGGTAGGGTTGCCGGCTCTGGCTATGACTCCTGTTGGGTGACATCCCACTGAGATGTGATTTCTCCTCAACCGTTTTTCTCAGGGAAATGGGGCAAAAGAGTAGTTGTTGAGGTGGTTGTGGCTACGGAGGGAGGGATACTTTGGTGGTGTTGAGGGTCTGCTCCCTTCATTGGGTCCTTCACCAAATGTTTGGTGAGCACCTGCTATGTGTGAGCAGTGATCTGGATGCTGGGGATTTGGGAAGATCAGGACAGACATGGCCCACTCTCTCATGCTGGGCAAGGGACAGATGATAAATAATAAATGAAGATACGAACAGAGTGCCTAGAAGAAAATATGATGGAGAATGTCTGGGGGGCTTCTTTGGATTGGGAGGTCAAGGAAGTCTCTCCAAGGTAGAAAAGCCACTTGGACTGGTCCCAAAGATGACATGGGACTTGCCATGTTGAAATCGGGGCGAGGGAGTATTCCAGAGCAGGGCAGAGTCCCCAGTGTGGGAACAGAAGATCCAATTTACCAATAACCCCCAGTAGCTGAACATTTTCCCAGAGCCAATCTGGCAGGCACTGGACATTGATCAGCTGAAGGTGCCAACCCCAGGCTGGGAGTCAGCAGCCAAGACATAACTCAGGTTCTGCCTGCCCAAGGACCAAGTGCCCAGGACAGATCCCAGGGGCCCTCATCTCTGTTTGGCTCAGGCTATGTGGAGAAGAGGAAAAATCATAGAACTTGGAGGTAGCCATGCCCAATTTGAGTCTTAGCTGGCTGTTTACTAGCCTGGGACACTGAGCAAGTCATTCAGTCGTGGCGAATCTTGGTTCCTTATCTGTGAGTTTGGGCGATAACAACTGTCAGACTTGCTGTGGGGATTAGAAATGATTTAGCACAGCTCCCAGTGCCTGGGGATCGGTAGCTCTGTTTTAGAGCCTCCCCCAGTTCTCTGGGGGCCTGCCTGCTTTTTGCTTTCCTGTCTCCCTCCACCATGAATCCTGTTACTTGGGGGCCAAGGCCCTGCCTTCTGTGCCAGCCCCTCACCCCACAGCCTGGTCTGGTGGTCTTGGCCTAGCTGCCTAACATAGCTCTCCGGATCTCAGGATTGCCTCTTTTCTTGGGGGCTCCAGGCACTGTTGCTTCTGGAATTACGGTCAGTAAGAGACACCCCTTCCAGATCCCCTCTCATGCAGACCGTCTCCCGGAACCACCTGTTCCCCCCAGCTGCAGACCTCTCTTGCAGACCAAGACCTCAGCCCAGCCTGGGGCCAACCCAGGAGGAAACTACGAAGGCAGATCCGAGTGTGATCCCAGCTTTGCTTCTTACCCGCTGTGGGACCTTGACTAGGTTAGTTAGCTCAGACATGAGCTCAACTGTTCTCATCCCTGGAGAACGGTACTTTCAGAGGAAGAAAAGTACTGTCTCACCACAACCTTGTAAGTCTCGCTTAGGAAAGGAGCAACGTTGTTTTAGGCAAATGCAGAAAGGCCACTTGGAGGGGGAGGGGGCCTTCCAAGGAGGCTGGAGGAGGAGGCGGACCAGAGAACCATCCAGTATGCCTAAGAAGGGACCAGGAGTTGGTGGCGGGGGTAGGGCAGGGGGATTAGCAGAGAGAAGGTTGAGCCATGTGGACCTGAAGCAGAGGGGGAGGAAGTGACTCAGGGACTTCTTAAGAACTTCAAAGTCTACTGTTTGTGTTTCTTTTCTCAGCTGCGTGGAGTGAGATGGATGCTTCTTGCTATTGCCTCTGAATCTTCAGGAAAATCTCTATGCCCAACTTGTGTGCTGGATTGTGTGCAGAGGCCTGGGGAGTCAGGGAAAAGACCCACTTCTGGGTCAGTGCTGGGGAGGCATCGTAAGAAGAGTGACAAAATATAGAGAGGAGAACAACTTAGCAGATGCCCAGAATCAGAGCCAGTGGAGGCCAGAATCAATGTGGATCTCCAAGAGTTCCCAGAAGTCTTGGGGTGGGCACAAGACACGCCTCGGGAGGGGGGTTTGAGCCTATCAGGTGTTCATCTGTTTCCTTGGGGCTCCAGGCACTGCTGCTTCTGGAACTATGACGAGGCAGAGGCACCCCTCCACCATGGTCTCCCTCCCTCCCCCGGCCTGGGCCCGACCGTGGGGTTCTGGTGATTTCTGCAAGGGACAGCTGGGCAGGCCGCGTCCTCAGAGTGTGGGGATGCCTGGCTGGTGCCTTAATGGCTTCTGACGGCCCCGTGCCCCCACCGCAGCCTGTGACGGTCAGACCAGGCCTCAGAAAACAAACAGCGCACACTGAAGTGATTTCTGCTCATTTCTCCGAGTACTGGCATGCTCTGCGGTCGGGCCGGTCGTCTGAGGGAGCGAGAGCTGCCAAGGAATTCCCTCCTGTCCAAGTGTTTTGTGGGGCAGGGTCCTCGGGAGGTGGGGGGAGGGGAGTGAAGCCAGCTTCCGAGAGGGAGCTGAGTCACCTCACCCACAAACTGCTGTGTGGGAGCTCCCCTCAGCCTTGAGGGAGTGCAGCACCTCTTTATCTATTGCTTTATTTATATGTTCTTTACTTATATATTTTATTGATTTTTTTATATATTTATTTATTTATTTTGAGAAAGAGAAAGTGGGGGAGGGGCAGAGAGAGAGAAAGAATCCCAAGCAGGCTCCACATTCAGTGCAGAGCCCGACGTGGGGCTCGATCCCACGACCGGGAGATCGTGACCTGAGCCGAAATCAAGAGTCAGACGCTTAGCTGACTGAACTGCTCAGGTGCCCCCCGGCAGCACCTCATTAATGCAAAAATCCAGGTTCGAGGCTTGTGGCTAAGAGGGAAGCCAGATGCTCAGGCCTTTTCTTGGTGCTCCTGGTGGCCACTGAGCCACCAGGAGATCTCATGCGGTCTAGCGTGGGGGCAAGAGAGAGGGAAGGAAAGCTTGACACAGAGATAGAGAGAAGCAGACAGCTCTTGGCATAGAAGAAACATCAAACCACATTCTCTGCTTTCATTTAAATTAAGTCTGGCCCTGAGCTGCCATAGCCACTTGTGGGGCCCCTCTTCTGGGATGGCACAAGAAGCAGGGAGTTTATGGGGCAGAAAACAGGGCTGGGTTCACCCTCAGCTCCTCTTGATGGTGGCTCAGAGCAGGAGGCTCCCCCACTGGGGTCGGCCCGGGACCTCTGCCCACCTAGGCGACCGGCTTGTCCTGGTTTACCCAAGGCTTTCCCAGGCTTAGCACCGAAAATCCTTTGTCCCGGGAGCCCATTCAGTTTCCGGCAAACTGGGATAGTGGGTCACCCTCTTCCCACTGCATATCACTCAGGTGCCTTGGTGGCCATTTCTCTGGGAGGTCTTGTCCCTTCCCTGGGTGGTGGCGGGGGGGTGGGGGGGTTGGGTGGGGAGGCGCTGCAGGCCCTACCGACTCGGGGACTCCACAGGCTCCTCTGTATGAGGTCCTGCCTCCCTCTGTCTCCGGGCCCTCCCTCCCACGGCATGATCCCCCGAGGATTCTCCAGCTTCGGGAAGGTGAAGGCCCAGAAGATGGATTGGTCACAAGCAGCCTTTACTCGCAGCCTGAACCGTGAGCCCCCACAGAGGTACAGAGCACAGGAGGCTTCCGACTTGCCACAGAGAGGGACAAACACAGCACACACTAATGTCTCAGTGCAGACTTCTGCACGAGTCTCCATGTAAATCACTTGACAAGGGGAGTTACCGCAAGTTTGTGTTGTCATGAGAAGGCTTTCCCTGAGACCCCTGGGAGCACAGCTCCTTGAATCCGGGGCTTAGACGGGCATCTTACGCTGCAAAAATGTACCCCCAGGGGACCCCAGCCTCCATCCTCAGCCCTCTCACTTGGAAATGGTGCTGGCTCACTCCAGACAGGCTTCCGTGCCCTGCCATCTTTCCTCATGGGAAGAGCTTCCTCCCGACGCACACGACACTTGACATTTTCTGAAAATCAAGACCAGGAGCCTCACACTTCTGTGTTCGCTGCCGATGACAGAAATAGTCTACGATTTAAGACCTTTCTGGGCCAGGTGCAAAAGCCAGCCTAAAGAGGATGATGCTTGTTAGCAGGGTAGCTAACACCGCTGGTGAGAACCCACGGGAGGGGGAGTGGCGGTAGCTATGGGTGGGCCAGGGGCCAGCCCTGAACTTGCCTGTTTCACTGACTGCACCACGAAGTAAGGAGGAGAGGGTGCTGTTCAAGCCACTTAAGAGAACAGATAGCTTTTAAGTCCTTTAGACAAGTCGTTTACGTGTAACCAATTGTGCTAATTCCTCTACATTCTTCATTGTTGTACCAAAGGAAGCACTAAGGCATTCTCCTTGCCAATAGCCTGTGTCAGGTTACCTTCTGTCCTCAGAAGTAATAAACTGTATTTCTTTAGACACTCTTTGATTTCTTTAGGAACAGTCTGTAATTGAGTTTTTATAAATTTTTTTAAATGTTTTTATTTATTTTTGAGACAGAGCATGAGCAGGGGAGGGGCAGAGAGAGAGGGAGCCACAGAATCCAAAGCAGGCTCCAGGCTCTGAGCGGTCAGCACAGAGCCCGATGTGGAGCTCGTACTCACGAACCGTGAGATCATGACCTGAGCCGTCGTCGGTCGCTTAACCGACTGAGCCACCCAGGCGTCCTTGTAATTGAGTTTTTATACATTCCATTTATTTCCAGTTAACTCCCATGCAGTAGGCCCATAAGAAGTGCCATCCAGATCTTTCCAGGTCCCTTCTGATTTCCAGTGCCAGGGGCAGGGTGAGGGGGAACATGGCTGGGACATGTGGTGACATCACCGTTAAGAGGTTAGGACATTTCTGAACACCTCTGGGTTCCTGACTCAAGGGCCTCCATTGTGTCACTTCTTAGGAAGTGGTGTGGGTCCTCCTTGAGTTCCTCAGCTGGAAGAACATGGGCCACACTTTCCCACAGAGGAAACAGCCTTCCTTTTGTTTTCCAGAACTCAACTCTGCAGACTTACCTAGCAGAACCTTCCATACTAGACTTGTGGGGGGTGAGAGCGCATCCTGGCCCACTCTTTCTAGATTTCAGCTTTCTGTCCTGTGGCCTGAGGGAATAGGCCCCATGTTCAGGCTTCTTTTCCTCTTCTCCAACCTCCTCCTGGTCAAAGCTGCCCTTCTCTGCACCTTCTTTAAGTTAACCAAATGCCATTTTTTTTTGGAGGGCTGGCCTGACCTCCAGAGCCAGATGAAACTCATTCGACACAAATGTCACTCAATGGGATTTCCAATTCTCCTTCCAGGCACATGGGAGGATTACATTTTCCTGCCCCCTTGGAGCGAGGTATGATCACGTGACACCTTCTGGCCCAAAACAACTTGACCAAAGAGGCACATGTCGCTTCTGGGTGGAAGTATTAAGAGTCAGCACATGATCTCCATGCCTGATCTCTCCCTCCTCCATGTTGGCTGCCACCGTAGCACGTAGTGAAGGCTCTGAGAAAGCTACACAGTCCCAAGGGGGACACAGTCTCCACGGCTCACCTCTGACTTGGTCAAAGAGGATAATGAAAGACCAAGAATATTCCAGAGGACGATCCAGAGTCACAGAGAGCCACAGGCAATGGAGCTCCTCCCGGAGAATGAGATCAGGGCCTAAACAGGAAACAGACCTGTCTGAGGATATGTCCCCTCGAGGTGGGACTTCTTGTCTGCTCATGTCTCCCTTTGTTCCCCGTTCAGAATCAGAGTGCCATTCTGCCCCCGTGCCCCCTTGTATTTTGAGGGTGTGGCTCAGCCCAAATTAGGAAAAGCCACAAATAGACCTGGTGATGAGACTCTCGAGCGTTACCTAGCGATGCTGGACCTCCCTTCTGATTGTCTCCCTCAGAGAGGAGAGGACTGGAGTTTTCCTGGGATGGGGACAGTGACCCAAATATTTTGTGAGCAGTAGGGCTCCTCTCTCTGGTAGACATTAGCACTATTCAATGACAAATATTTCCTGATCTCCTGAACACATGGGTGATTGTCGTCTTCCTCCTGTAGTGCAGCCTGGTACGCTTGCTTTGGTCAACGAAACGTGAATAGAGGTCATGTGGGGTACTTCTGGACAGCGTGCAGTTTGCCATTCTCCATCCGTCCCTCTGCCATGATGACAGGCCCTGTTCCACATGATGGCTGCTCTTTCAGCCTGGATCCGGAGTCGTGACAATGCAGAGCTCCGGGCCACCTACAGGACATTTTTCATGAGCAAGAAATCAAGCTTTTCTTGTTTATTCTAAGCCACTGAAGGTTTGGTTTGATTGGTCATCACAGCATAATCCAATTCATTCTGACGGACACTCTCTAACATGTACAGTTACTTGTTTATTGAGCAAATGTTTACTTACTAGGTGCCATCCTGAGCCCCAAGGATACAGAAGTTAATAAAGCTGAGTTCGCTGCCTTTAAGGAATTCACCATTTGGTGACGGAGACAGACAGGGCGATAGTCAAACAACATTTTCCTTTATCCTTCCGCCTCATGCATACCTGTGTTAGATGTTAGCACTCTTCGGCACTTTTCTGACTATATTCTAGTAGCCTCTGCATGTCTTCTCTCCACCCAAGCTCAAAGGTCCAGGTTTGAAGGGTCGGTTAGAGGATGGATAGATAGATAGATGATGGATAGATGGATGGATGGATACGTGGGTAGAAGAATGAATGGATGGACGGGATCAGGTGCAGTTGGTCTGATTGAAGAGACACCTTCCAGGAACCACCCTGTGCCCTTTCTCCATGCCATATCAAGCTCACAGCAATAGGGACAGGGTATGGTCTTTCTCAGGCTTTCAGATACTGAGCCTGATATTGCTGATTCTAAAAATTGACCTGAGTGATAACAATAATTCTCTCTGATGAGCCTTTATTAGGCACATTCTATAGTCACCCAGCTTTTGAAGGGCCCAGATATAATTCTTGAACAGATGGACCTCAGTTATGGCCTCTGAACATCTTCCTGCAAGAGCCCCCACCACCCACACCCCTGTAACCCATATTTCTCTTTTCCATTTCATGTGACCACTGACTTATTAGAAATTTGGGGCAAATCCGGGAAGTCTTGAATTTGCTCTTCTCTCCATAGTTGCTTATGACAGGATGGGCAAGTCTTTTAGGTGGGACCAGCATGTCAGCAATGCCTTTTTAAATGTTTCATTTGTTTCTGAACATAAGTTGAGGCAGTTTACTAGAAGAGTAATGCAGTAGATGTTACAACAGCAAAATTTTGAGAGCTCCTAGGGACCCTGATGGGATACTTCTAAATTGTGAAGTCAAAATCATGGTCTTCATCTCTGTTTTCGACATCCTTATCTCACTTACGTCTCATGGTCTCCCCTGACCCAGCCTGGATACTGGAAAGAACACCAGGCTGGAGGCCAGGACAGCTGACCTCATCCAGGATCCACCAGTAACTAGCTGGGTAGATCATTGCCTGTCTTGATCTACTCTGTAAGCGTACAGGGTCACAACTGGTGCCCTCCAATGCCCTTGCCAGGTCCAGGGCTCTAAAATTTTGTGACTCACACACAAGAGTAACATTTTGACTTCAAGGAAATATTATGTATGATTGAGTAGGTAAAATAATCACACGGTTCAGAACATAATAATATGAAAAAATAAATAAGAAGCCTCATCCCGGGGCACTTGGGTGGCTCAGTCGGTTGAGCGTCTGACTTCAGCTCAGGCCATGATCTCATGGCTGGTGAGTTTGAGCCCCGCATCGGGCTCTGTGCTGATGGCTCAGAGTCTGGAACCTGCTTCGGATTCTGCGTCTCCCTCTCTTTCTGCCCCTCCCCTGTTCACACTCTGTGTCTCTCTCTCTCAAATATAAAGAAACATGAAAAAAATTAAAAATAAATTAAAAAAAGAGAAGTCTCATCCGACTGCATCTCCACATACGTCTTCCCCATCAAGAAACGTAAAGGGTTTAAGATTTTACCTTACTTGCAAGCTAACAAAGAAGTCTGCCCCTACTGCATGGATACTGGCCGAAGACAGGCGACCATTAGGCGAGAGACAAAGGACCTTGTTCAAGGAGCAGCAGGCAGCATGAGCTTGATGTTCACATGGGTTCTTCAAGTCCTCAGACTTCCATGGGGACCCTGGGGAGTGGCCCAGGCAGGTCTGCCTCTCCTCGGAGGAACCCCGAGCTTAGCAACCCCCAATCTTTTATACTGGGCTGCGAGCAAACGTGCCCCAGTTTGCCCCGGGAGGGACACATTTTCTTAATTGTACCAGACAGCAAACAAACTTGTTTTCTGCTCTGGAGGGACACACTCTCTCTATCTTCTAAGGGTGTTTCTACAGAACACCCTTGGAAGGATAATCTGCAGCTGTCAGGCCTCTGTGCAGAAAATTGTCTCCCAGACGTGATCATCTAACTAGCTGCTCCCTACTAGTTTCCCAGGTAACCTGTCAGGCTTCCTGCCTGCAGCTAGAAGCAGATATACACGTTTTCTAATCTTACCTTGTTAGTTGCACACAAGCGGAGCACTGCAGTCATCATTATGCACTTTGCTTTTTTAACTTAACAATGTTGTTTCTCTCTCTCTCTCTCTCTCTTTTTCTTAACTGTTTGCATGTGCAGGTTTCTTTAGCCATCCCCCACAAAACAAATGGACACTTCTTGCTCTTTCAAACAGTGTTGCAAAACACGATCCGATCTTGAATATGTGCCAATTCAGAATGAAGACAGGCTGTTTACTGGGCCAAACGGTAACTGAATTGGTGATTTAGGTAGGTATTGTTAAATTGTTCTACATAAGGGAGAACCGTAGTTTTTTGTGCTGTTACCGACCTCACTAATTTTATCAGTCAAGGGCCAGGGAGATCCTCTCAAGAACAGTAAACAAGCAGGAAGCCGACGGGAAGCAAAAGAGGAAGGAGTGAGTTCCTTCTTCTTCCTCCAAGCTTGCAGTCTCCTTCTTGCACCCCCCTAACGGCAGAGTCTCAGAGGGAGCCACTGGCTGGGCAGAGGAGTACCTCCAGGGTCCCAGCCCCAGGGTCACAGTGCAGAAGAGAGAAGGGTGAGTCGGGAGTTGAGAACCAATTACTTGATAACTGGCATACCTTTGTTGGCAAACATTTGCATTTTTGCCATCCCGATGGGTGAGAAATGGCATCTCAATGGAGTTTTAACGTGCCTATTTTTAAAGTTTATTCATTTTGAGAGAGAGAGAGAGGGAGGGAGAGATAATGCACGAGTGAGTGGGAGTGGGGCGGAGAGAGAGGGGAGAGCACAAATCCTAAGCCGCCTTCTTGCCATCAGCGCAGAGCCCGATGCGGGTGGGGCTTGATATCATGAACTGTGAGATCATGACCTGAGCCGAAATCAAGTGTTGGATGCTTAACCCATTGAGCCACCCAGTGCCCTGTGCATTTCTTTTATTATGAGTGAGATTGACCATTTCTATGTATGTGTAGGTGCCATTTATATATATGCTTTTCCTGCGAGCTCACTGTTCATACCCTTTGGCCATTTTTCAGTTGAGCTGTTGTTGGCCTTTCTCAGCAACATCTTAGCCCAAGTAAGCACATTTCGCTGGATGATTCCCCTACCCAGAGACTGCTCATGTTCAAAGAGAGAGGGAGAGAGAGAGAGAGAGAGAGAGAAGCCCAGTGGAATAAAGCTCCGGTGGGGTGATTTCAGACATGGTGAAACCCAGCCTGGGAGATCATTAGGTCTCCAGGGACCCCCTCAGCACATTCTCTTAGCTCAAGCCTATATTCCTTCTGTCACTCAGGCCCTGACCTTGGGAGCCACCTCTGGCCACCTTGGACTGTGGCTTGGATGGTGTTCTCACATCTGTAGTCTCCACGGTGAGCCCTTCTGGGGACACACGCCAGATCCTTATTTGTGCCTGAAATACAGGCGGCCTCTGCCAATGCCACTTCCTCAACTGACTCATCCGAGGTGGGAAATTCTGTCATAGAGCAGTTTTTTCAAACCTGGAAAGTACTGGAGAGTTTTACTCAAATTCAGGGCGAGTGGCATTGGATGTGAAACACACTTTCCAAAGGGGAACAGAAACCTGCATAAAATGGTTAAATCATACAACAAATTGGGAAACCCCTCAACTACTCTCAGCTGAGAACCAGGAAGGAAGCGGAAAATCCTCGAGTATCCCAGAGGTCCGTGCACCAAAGACCACGTGCTTACAAGGCAGAGCTCCTCAGGCCTCCATTCACAGCCTGCCCACTCTCCCACAGACGGGGCACAGCGGATTGCACGAGAACAGAGGCATTTGGCTTGGCAGCATAATAGCTCTGTGAACATGAACTCATGTTCATGAACCCACTGAGTGACTGCCATTGAGTGGTGCCTACTTTGCCCTTAACAACTGGCAACTCAGCGTGATTAGCCCCATGTTATGGAGGAGAAACAGAGCAGGTGACTTGTTGCCGGGCACAGGTGTAGTAAGTCTGGAGCCAAGTTTATTTATTGGGGTGAAGGCTGAGCAGTTGAAGAGGGTCCCAAGATAGGGGTGCACTTGTGCTTAGCCAGCTCAGCAGGACACAGTGGAGGCAGAGACCGTGGAGCCCCAAGGCAACCCAAGGAGACCTCCTGAAGGAGGCAAGGTTTGAGCTGGGCCTGGAAGGCTGAGGAGGATCAGGGCAGTGGGGACAGAGGACGAAGGAGAGTGACGTTACAGGCAGGTGAGCTCACTGGGGTGAAGGAACATGGTGGTCCCAGTGTGGATCCTTCTGGCTCATCTCCACCTCTGCCATGACAGTCACAGCACCTGCCCATGGGTACTCTGGCGGGAAGAGTTCCCGCACTGCCCGAATCAAGGCTGTGGTAGAAGGGACTAGGCCTGGGTGCTGTGAATCAGAATAGGAACCAAGGGGACATGAACCCCCAACCCAGTGCTGACAAGGCTACAGCTAGGGGCAGGCTGGCCTGAAGCCTTCTGGAGGGCACTCTTCTGACCACCTAGAAGGAGTAAGGGCCTTTTTTTTTTTTTTTAAGTTTATTTATTTATTTTGAGAGAGAGAGGAAGAGAGAGAGGGAGAGGAAGAGAGAGAACCCCAGGTAAGCTCAGCACTATCAGCACAGAGCACGTCCCAGGTCTCGATCTCACAAACCGTGAGCTCATGACCTGAGCCGAAATCAAGAGCCAGACACTTAAACGTCTGAGCCATCCAGGCACCCCCATGTAGCAAGAGCCTTTGGTCCCCATGTCGTTGGTGGGTGAGCTGAGGCTTTGAGGGCGTAAGGTTGTCCAGGTTATGTGAATACGGAGTTTGAGTTCTTAGTCATTTTGGTAGGCTGTGATCCGGTATATTCTTTGTCATAACTTACCTTCTCATTTGACAATACAAGATGCCTGTTTTCCTATATCAGTGAGTATTTTTCTACCACACAAGTTTTAATGTCAGCATTTGGATGCATAGTTTGTTAACCAACTTCCTGTGCTTGCTTCCAACTTTTTTCTCAAATAAGCAAATCTGCTGCAAGCATTCTTTCAGCCAAAGCCCTGTGCGCATGCAGACTATTACTTGACGGTAAACCTGTAGCTGAGGAATCGCAAGCTTGAATGGCAGGGCTGTTTCAAATGCTTTTTTTTTTAAAGTTTTTTGTTTATTTTGCGAGACCGAGGGAGAGAGAATCCCAGGCAGCCTCCATGCTATAAGTGCAAAGCCAGACATGGGCTCGATCCCACAAACTGTGAGATCATGACCTGACCTGAAATCAAGAGTTGGACACTTAACTGACTGAGCCACCCAGGCACCCCTTAAATGCTTTTGATACAAACTGTCAAACTGCCCACCAAGAATTTGTGATGATTTAACTTTCCACCTGCCATAGGGACAACTTGACTTACTACATCCTCACCGATGTTGGATTTATCATTTCAAAACATCCTCACTGATTTGACAGGTGAAAAGTGGAGACTTGTTCTAATTTGCGTTTTTTCCCATTCTGAGTAAGGCTGGACAGTGTCCCTCAGTGTCCCCCAGACCTGTGGTCCCCACTTCGAAGCTCCCTTTGGCTCTCTGCATTTTTTTATTTATAATGAAAAGGTGAAAAGGTGATGACCCCAGACCCCTTCCCAGGTCAGCAGGAGGCTCCGAGGCTCCCTGACTCCACATTCATCCCAAGGAAACTCTCCCTAATTAGGCTCCAAATGAAACTATTGAACTTTTTTTCTTTTTCATCTCAGAGGGTTGTTTCCCCCCCCCCCCCCCCTTTAATACAAGATGAAACACATTCACTGTTTCTTTTGGGATTTATCCACAAGTTTCACCGGGTATAGAAAGCATCCATTACACGCTTTCCTGTAGGAAAGGAAGAGGAAAAGAGAGAGAAAAAGGAAAACATTTTCACTTCCCCAAACTGTAAAAGGATTCTCAAGCAAGGATAGAATGAATGGGAACCAGTTTGGAAGTAGGGCCCCTTCATCCCCAGGAGAGCCACTCAAAATTTTCCTCCTCTCCTTTGGGTACTGGAATATAGCTTAGGAGGTGAAGGTAGAAATGGAGTCAGAGAAGAAAGAGAAAAGCCAAGTTGTCTCTAAAGGAATCCAGGCATTTCTATAGGAAATGCTGAACTCTGCCTGGCTTGCAGTCCAGCTGTGGACAGCTACAGAAAAGACTGTCCCCTGGGTACTGGCTGGACGTTTCCAGCCCCTGCCCTTGGCATCATCCAGGTCTGCACTGCAGAGCTGGCGCTGGGGGTAAATTCCTAAAGTGGTGTTAACATCCACCAGCTGGAAAGCAGGCAGCCTGATGGCACTCGGGGGACAGGTTTCTTCCCCTGACCTTTGCCTTCACCTTGGAGTGTTCAGTGATGGTTGGAAGCTTCCACACCGACATGACTCACATCCAGAACCAGGCCCTGGCCAGGGTCCCAGGATAGCAGGGGCACAGGCAGTGAGCTCCAGAGCCTCATGCGTGTTAATGTCGGGGTGAAGCCCCCTCTAGACGCCTGCCCCACTACTAAGCCAGCCGTCTGAAGCAACACAGGATCTGCCAGTTGCTTTTCGTGTAGTCTGCTGGCAAGCGATTCTAGCCAGTAATATTCCTGGCTCAGCGGACAACAGTATACCATAGTTAAGAACAGCTGCGTCACTTATTATGTGGGAAATTCTCCCGCGAGTTACTTAAACGCTCAAAATCTCACTCCGCTCACTTGTAAAATATGGATAATAAAGATTCCTGAATCATATGGAAGGTGGTCACCTGAGTGACGATTCCACGCCTCCAGTTTGCTTAGATCAAAACCCTGATGGTCCTCTTGATCCTTCTCTCAGGCTCCGTATCCAGTCTATCGGCAAGTCTTTTTGGCTCTGCCGGCAAAATATCAAAATGTATGCGGGATCTGAGCATTTCTTGCCATCTCCATTGCTTCCTTGCTGCTGTAAGCCACATCATCTCTTGCTTGCCTCATTATTAGCTGCTTTTTTTTTTTTTTTTTTTAGGTTTATTTATTTTGAGAGAGATAGAGCGGGAGTGCACATGAGCGAGTGGGGGAGGGGCAGAGAGAGGAGAGAGAGAAGCCCAAGCAGGCTCCGTGCTGTCAGTGCAGAGCCCGATGTGGGACTCGAATGCATGAACCGTGAGATCATGACCTGAGCAGAAGTCCAAGAGTAGGATGCTAACCCGACTGCTCCATCCCGGTGTCCCACTTCTACCCGTGGCTTCCTGCAGTCTATTCCCCACACGGCAACCAGAATGATCCTTGTGAAAACTTGGACTCTCTCGTATCACTTGCTCAACTGCCATCTTGTGATGACACATGGCCAGTGGAGAGGGCCACGTGGTGGGGAACAGAGGCCTCCTGCCAACCTCCGTGTAAGGGAGCCATCTTGGAAACAGGCCTGCTCCCAGTGGAGCCTTTTAAGGACATCGGCCCCTGCCCGTGTCCTGACAACTGCAGGAGAGGCCCTGAGCCAGAACCTCTCAGCTAAACTGCTCTTGAATTCCTGAGCCCCAGAGACGGTGCGATAATAAATGTTGGAGGAGATTTGTTACCCCACGATCAATCATTAACATAGATTTGGGCGTCTGGAAGAGAGAAACTGCCGCAACACATGCCTACAAATCTGGCCTTGGAACCAGGAAGTGAGCAGAAGCTTGAAGGACGTGGACCAGAGTGTCGGTGAAAGCCTGAGGCACCTCGAACAGTCTGGGGGGTTGAGGAGGCTGCTGGTCTGGGCTGAAAGGGGAATAAGGAGCATGTTGTTGGCAACTGGATGGAGGAGAATCCCTGACAAGCCGTGGCAGCAGGGTTAGCAACAGTGTCCCCTATAGTTCACCGAAATAGAAAACGCTCGCTATGGGTGAGCTAGCTGAGGGATGTTTCCAGCCGAGGTGCTGAAGGTCTTGCTGCCCGAACTAAAAATGCAACAGGACAGAGATAAGGGAAAGAAGAGACCGCTAGACAAAAGGGAAGCAAGATTTTGCTGACTGAGAAGTTTCCCCGCAACTTCAGATGCCAAATGATGATAAAATTAAAAAATGTCTTTAAATCAACCAAAGTTCAAATCGAGGGCACTGCCAGGAAAGAAAGATCCAAAAATAAAGCTGATGGTGGCTGTCAAAATCCTCTGTTAAGGCCTCAGAAAGATCAAAGGTGGGAGGGGGGTGCCTTAGGGTTCCATTCAGCTGGACAAAAGTTCCTCTAAAGTGTCTAAGGATGCGTCCCACAGAGCTTTTCAAACAGTAGGGCTTCTGAGAAGCTTATAGGTAAGTGTAGCCATTGCAGGAGAAGCCCAAGGTAGAGAGGGGCTTATCTCGAAGATTTGTGTGCGTGGCCTTGGTATTTTGGAGAAAACCCCAATCGCATTCATAGGATAACCAAAAGATGTTAAGGATAATTATATCCACAAAAAAAATCTCCACAGTATTCTAAAAGGCTGAGCGACAATACAAAATAAATAGAAGGTTAGACCTCCAAAACTTGGCTGGCAGGAAGCAGGCTGAGAAAAAAAGTAAAGGATGATTCAGGAGATGAAACCAAGAGCCCCAAAGGGTAGCACTAAGAGCCCAGTAGGTAGGTAAGAGCCATGGAGAATTCTTCCCTGGCAGAAATCGGACTGAGTCCTTATCATGGAACCATGTTTCCCACTGGATTTCAGAAATCCCATGGGCCAGTGACTCCTCTGTATCTCCCATTTCCCCCGTTGTGAAAAGGAATGACTACAGCAGTTATCCTGTCCATGTTCCAACATTGGATGTTGGCAGGGGATAACTGGTCTGTCTCGTTTGAAGGTCTTAACATTGAAAGGAACTGCATTCAAGCAGTCTACCCAAGGAGCTATACTTGAGGAACCTTTTTTTGCACCTAGATCTGATTGATACGATGAGATTCCAGACTTTAGAATATCCTCTTATTTTCTGCTTACTCTCTACACTGTATGTAGACATGTTCCATTTTTCATTCCTAAAATTGTATGCTTCAGTGCATCTCTTTCTTTCTTGCAAGAGGTTTGTCTTTTCTGGGGCACTTGAGTGGCTCAGTTGGTTAAATGTCTAACTTCAGCTCAAGTAACGATCTCACTTTTTGTGAGTTGGAGCCCTGCGTAGGGCTCTGTGCTGACAGCTTGGAGCCTGGAGCCTGCTTCGGATTCTGTGTCTCCCTCTCTCTCTGCCCCTCCCCTGCTCGTGCTGTCTCTCAGTCTCTCTCAAAAATAAATAAACATTAAAAAAATTTTAAAAAAAAGGTTTGTCTTTTCAAAGAACCGACTTTTGACTTTGCTGAATCTATTATTTTCTGTTCCGTGAATTCCTGCCTTAAGTTTTATTATTTCCTTCTACTTTCTTTGGGTTATTATGTTCTTTTTCTAATTTCTTTAAGAATTTTTTTTTTAAGTTTCTTTCTTTCTTTCTTTCTTTCTTTTTTTTTTTTATTTATTTTGGAGACAGGGAGAGACAGGGAGAGACAGAGCATGAACAGGGGAGGGTCAGAGAGAGGGAGACAGAGAATCTGAAACAAGTTCCAGGCTCCGAGCTGTCAGCACAGAGCCCGACGCAGGGCTCGAACTCACGGACCGCGAGATCATGACCTGAGTGAAGTCGGACGCTTAACCGACTGAGCCACTCAGGCGCCCCTTCTTTATTTATTTTGAGAGAGACAACAAGCTGAGGAGAGGCAGAGAGAGAGGGGGACAGAAGATCTGAAGTAGGTTCTGTGCTGACGGCAGAGAGCCTGACGCGGGGCTCGAACTCAAGAACCATGAGGCTGTGACCTGAGCTGGAGTCAGATTCGTGACGGACTAAGCCACCCAGGTGTCCCTCTTTTTCTAATTTCTTAAGTCCCATGGCTATCTCCCTAATTGTGATGCTTTCTTATTTTCGGATGTAAACGGAGAAGGCCGTAAGGCCCCTCCAATTTCTCTTCGCTGCAACCCCCAACTTCTGCCTCGTGCCCATGGGATGCAGCCACCTCATTTTACCTGTCTGTTCCCCTAGGGATAAACATTTAGGATTCTCCTTAACTCTCCAGCACCAGAGTAAGGCCACACGACCCTCCTTGTACACACCGCCCTTACCAAACTGTAAAAATTATTGCTAGAACTTGGGGAAACACACACTTGGTTTTCTTAAATGCCCCCAGATGGCTGTCAAGTATGGCTGTTCCAGTTTGCGTCTCTCCAGCAGGTCCTGTCGCCTCACATCCCAGCCCTGGGACATTTAAACAGGACCAACTGAGCCTTCAGGTGGCGTCAGGATGCTTCATACTGTTGTCAGGAGGCAAGCGGGGTTGGTGTCTCACAGGAGATGGTCTCACCCTGAGATGGGCCACACCACCATCCAGACTGCTAGGCCACGGGACGGGCAAAGGGAGGAAGAGCCTGAGCAGAGCCAATTTGCAATGTTTGAATCCTGGGGTGTAGCCACATGTGAGTCTCTGTGAAGGGTCCGAAGCCTTGCTTGTGGGTGGGGAGGGCCCTGTCAGGGACAAAGAGGCAGCCCCAGCTTGAGGCCGCCTTTCCCTTGCCTGGTGCCACCCAGGGTTTTGTGAAGGGCTCCACCCCCTCCCCTCGTGGTCCTCCTTATACATCGGTGACCTCGAACCACGGTCTATCTCGCCCCCATCCCCACACCCCTCAGGCCCCCTCCTGCTTTCCAATGTCAGCGCTGACTCATCACACGCCCAGGTGCCCACCCTCCGGCCCTGCAGGGCTGAGGGACTGCTGAGATGACAGGGTTGCCCCGGGGCCAGCTTCCTGGAAGACATTTTAAAGGCAGAGCCTGACTCCCAGCCCCAGTCTCTTGTGATCTTAATTTGTGGCTTTGTCTGATGGGATTCGTTTCCTTCTGCATCTTCCTCTGGCTGTTTATTTGGGTAAAGGATATTCTCCTCCCTTTCATGTCTGAGCGGCTTCCTCCTGTGTGTGTTCACTGTGAAGTCTTCTGCGTGCCTGGCCCCACAGGGAGGGGTGGGTGCTTCTTCTGAGAAGGGAAGCCTGTGGGGTAGGGGAGGGTGGTCAGACAGGCTCTCCCTCGGGGCTGCCTCCTGGGGGGGCCACCTCTGCCCTCCAGGGCCGTCCCCAAGGAGCTGACTGAAACTCTGGGCAGATTTTCTTGGACTTGGGCTAATAAGATTTTTCCTTTAAAAGGAACTTTCCATTGTTTGTTTTAAAAGTGAAATGAGCATTTTTTCCAACCGCAGGGGCGATGCTGAAGGAGCCTGTAATTTCTAGGATCCAAGACTGGGACTTAAACACAAGAAGAAAAGGAAAATAAAAAAAGCTTTCCAATTAAAATGGTCTCTCTCTTCCTCCCCTCAGGCATTCTCTTGTCTTGGGCTTCATTCAGGGCCCTGGCGAGGCTCCCGTTTCTGCCTTCTACCCCCATTTCTCAAGAGATACCTGCAGCCCATTAGACACAAGGACCGGGGGCCCAGCTGGAACCTGAAACTTACATTTCAGTCCAGTGCACACCTACCTCGTACCATTCGGTCCCCACTGAATACCCGCCCAGGGCACGGACCCTGCTCTCAGGGAACACACAACCTGGTAGGGAAGAGAGCCAAGAAAACTCCATCATCTTTTCTTGCTTGCTGCAATGACCATGGCGCATGATCACAAAATGGAGTGATACGAGTGACGACAACAACACACACACACACACACACACACACACAGATGGAAAGGAACAGAGGAGCACAAAGATGGGTCTGATTAACTGTTGTTTGCTTTGCTTTTTCTTTTTCCCGTCTAGAGGGAACCAGTGGGCGCACCCTGGACAGGGCACCAGGGTAAGGAAGACATAATCCCCATTTTTCAGGAGACCACAGGCTTGGAATAGCAGATTCGCTCACAAGTCTGGATCCAGGCGGGCCGACTAAGTCCTAAGTACCATGACACACACAGTGCTGAGCACAGTGAAGGAGGCGAAGGAGAGGGGAGACTGGACCAGGGAGGAGAAGGATTCGGAGGAGAATGGAAGCCGGGAATCCCACAGGCCTGCGGGGCAACGTGTTCCCCTGAAAGAAAGCCCCAGGGGAGGAGGGTGTGGGCCTGGGCGTGGGGGGAGGAGGGGGAACTGCTAGTCGCTGCTCAACAGAGCTCAGAGCCGACCTGGCCTGAGTGCTCAAGTTCATTACCAGTCTTGAGTCCTCCTTCCAGAGTTTGCAGAGTTTGGCTGGAAAGTTTATGAGAACTGGCTTATTCTCTGGTGTCTTGGCACTTTCCCTTCATGTCCTGATTGGAACCAGGGAGGCTGTAAGTGCAAACGTTTTTGTACCTTAGAGTAAATTATATCTGCGTTCCTGGAGAAGGCTGTGGTGAAAGTGTCTCTTGTTTCCAGTGGCCCCACTCTCCCCCCTCAGGAGACCTGAATTCCAAGCCGGCACTACTATAAAGTTGATGAATGCATGCCAGGCCCTAATCCAATATGCAATTGCCCTTCTTTTCTCCTCTCCTTTCTGCAGGGAGAGGAAGCTGGATTTTTTAATAAGGTAATAGCACCTCTTTTATATTTTCCTTTCATAAATTATAAGGAATTGAAAGCAGAATAAGGCAGCAGCTTGGCATAATGGAAAGATTACTGAACAGGGTGGGGGTGTAATTTGGTGCAAACACTTCTGGAGAGCAAATTGGCAATAGCCAGTAAGGCTGAAGCTGTGCCTGTCAGGCGGCCGGGCGACCCCTCTCCAGGGAAGTCTCTAGAGGCACTCTGGGCCACGTGTCTAGGAGATTCTGCAGCACTGGCAGAGATAGCAACAACACTGCGGGAAGGAGGGAGTCTGTCGGCAGAAGAGTGGAAAGGTTGTGTCCCCAAAATGCTTATGGCGGCATTATTTGTAACCGTGGAAAAAGAAAAAAGCATTTAAGCAAAGAGTTTAAACGCTCATCAATGAAAAGATAAATAAATTATGGTATCTGAGTAGCTATAATGAATGCACCAGCCCCGCATTTACCATCACGGTTAAGTCTCAGGAACATAATAGCAAGTTGCAGAAGAACTCGTATCGCGTAACGCTGTTGATATCAAGTTTAAAACCATACAAAGTGATTCTGTGTACTGTTTATAGACACATACATGTGCCGTCAAAGTAGAGAAACAACGGGGGATTGGTAAATACCACCTTCAAGATGCGCATACCCTCTGGGGAGGGAGGGAGGGGAATGGAATTGGGGCGGGGACCTCCAACTGGTCATACTGTTTCACTTAGAAATGAAAACCAGCCAATTTTTGCAAAATGTAAAAATTCAACAGTGTTGGGGCATGAGTATATTATCCACTCTACTTTTCTGTTTGCAGGGGGCCTGGCTGTACCCCAGCTGTGTCACTAATTCACCATGTGACTATGGGCCCCTCTTTGGGTCTCCGTTTCCTCATTTGTGGAACAAGAGGTTTGGGCCAGACCTTCTAATGTCTCTTTTGTGGCTCAAAGATCTGATAGGAAGCTTGGGGGTAATTACGCCATGAGATCCGGGGGGGATGGAGGGAAGGAAAGTCAATACACGGGGTGTCCTGCAGCAGGGGGGCCGGCTGGCATTCGCTTAGCCTGTCCCAGTCCTCAAACTGGGTTACTGCCACATGTGGAGGAAGAACTGTTGCCACGCAGGTGGTTTACTGCTCAGCTTTCCCTGAGACCAAGCGTAGGACAGCGTGTAGTGCGTGGTCATGAAGGCGGCACTGAACTGGGAGTCCGGAGATCCGGGCTCCAGACCCAAAGCCTATTAACTGGCTGTGAGACCTTGGGAGATCACTTCACCCCTCCTGATGCCCTCATTGGTGAAAAAATGAGAAATACGAGGGATTACCCTTGCTCTCCCTAAAGAGGGGGTTTGTGCCAACCAAATAAGACCACGTCTGAGACAATGCTGTAGACTAGAAGGTACTGTTACTCTGTCATCTGTCCCCGATCCTCAAACCTGCTTTTTCTTTTATAGACATCCAGCCGGGACTAAGGATTTTCTCTGTGCTCTACCCACTCTTGTCTTCTACTTGTAAGCCACACTTTCTTTTGGAACAGAAGGACTGTCCCCAGCTACATATAAGCGTGTGGATTCATTCATTTATTGTGGAGCTTGAATTAGATATCCACATGAAGATGTCTTACAAGCAGCTGGATATCCCAGTGCGAGGCTCACTGGAGGACTCAGGACCAGGGATATGACCATGGGAGTCCCTGGCGAAGAGTTGGTGTTCAAAATCATGACTAGACATGACCTTCCAGGGAGAGACTGTGAGTGAAAGAGACCTAGGAGCAAGCTTTGGGCATCTCAACATTCTGTGTGATCAGAGGAGGAAACGCCAGCAGAGAGACCAGGAAGAAATAGTAACAGAGAGGGGAAACCAGGCAAGGACGGTGGCTGATGTCCAGAAAAGAGTATGAGAAGGCACAGAGTGGTTATTTGTGTCAAACACAGCTCAAGGCTAAGGAAGAAAGGAGAGAAGTGGTGACCGGGTTTGTCAGTGTGGGGTCACTCGTGGCCTCAGCTTGGAGAAACATGGGTTTGAGTGGGGAGGAATCAGAGCACATGTGCCCATAACCTTCAGGGAGGAGGCTGCAAGCCATGTGATTCTAGCCCCCAGGCCGCAGACGAGGGGCACAAGAGAAGACTCTTCACCCAAGAGTTGAGCCGAATGGATTGTCTGTCCCTGGACTGGGGACTCAAAGTGCAGTGATTCCAGTTGATTGACCAGTGCCTCTGGGTCTGGAGTAGCTGTTTTTGTGCTAAGTGTAAGAGGGCAATGTTTCACCATTCTCCTTGGTTAGGGAGAAACCCTAGGCCATTCCGTCCCATGCAAAGGAAGGCGTTCCATTACCCCCTTCAGTATGTCACTGCTAGTTGGGGAGCTTGTGCCATTACCATAGGTGCATTTAGGATGGGGCTGAGCAGTGTCTTAGGGCAGTACTGATGCCAGAACAATCACCGGGCCATGTGCAGACTGCTACCAATGGAGGATACTTGTTGGCTCACAATGAGACTCCCCACTGGGCTTCAGGGTAGGGCCATGAATGGTGACCCAGGAGTCTGTGGGTGCTGACTGGGCAGTCTGGAGATAGTGAGTCTACTTAATTCTTGTCACCCTGGACCTTGCCAATTTCCCTTTGTCACGTCCCCTTTGTCCCATCCATTTCCCAGACTGTGGGATAGTTAATATTTGGGATCTGACAGTATCTTTCCTCTCCTAATCATCAAGGCCATCAGTCTATGGATTATGGCATTAGAGTTCTTCAGGATTTTGCCTTTTGTGTTTCCATAATCTGTTTTTTAGAACCCAGCAGTCTGTTCCCCTTCCTTTCAGATTAATAGCCCAATATTTCCTGAGACAATGGATGTCACTTGACTGAATAAGGTCAGGTCCAAGGACAGCAAATTGTTCAAGATGTTATCCCACCATATAAGGAAGAGAATGATGGTGGGCAGGACTGGCAGAGAGAGAAGTGGCTGTGTTTCCTATAGCTAGCTAGGTTCCAGTTGTCCTTTATTAAATCTGTCCCTTTTACTACCCTGACTCTTTACACCAAAGCCCCTTTCCATGAGCCAGTTTGAGAGGATGTTTATTTTTTTTCCCACCTGAGGCAGTGGGATGGGTCCAGAAAGCTCATTTGGGAGCTCAATGAGGCTGTTGACCACACAAGTACTTTTCATGGGGGCGGGGTGAGGAAAATGCTGGATGGACACAAGTTACCCTCACGCTCAGGGAGAAGTCAGACCTCACAGTCACTCTTGCCACCAAAGGAGTGGAATTTCACCAAAATTTCAGTGAACAGGCTTTGAATTCTGCCATATTTCCAGTGTTTGTTTCTGTTTCTTTCATAAATGTCAAGCCCTTAGAGCATGGGTCTAGGTCCAATGATTGAGGCCATGTGGATGTTCAAGAAACATTCAGCAAGTGGATGGTTTTTTGTTTTTTAAGAGAAGGTCCTTTACTTCTGGCTCTGTCACCACAAAGATAATTCAGCTTCTGATTGTTGACTGGAGCCACCCTGCTCCAGTAATGCATGTAATGTGTCACTCTTGGTGGCCTCTGGTCTAAGACCTCTAGTCTCATGCTCTTCCATAAAACAACTTCCCATCTTGTCCTTCAAACCCTCTGTTTCTCCCCCTGCCGGCTCCCCACTCCCCAGTTATTTTTAAAGACCCTTTTATTGTGGAAAATTTCAAACATAAAGTTGACAGGGTACTGTAATGAATCTCGAAAGTACTCATCTCCCAGTTTCAATAGTTACTGGTATTTTTCCAACCTTTCATCTGTTCTCCACCATTTTTTTTTCAGAAGCATTTTAAAACAGATACTGTATGTATCAGTTTTCTATCATTGCTGTAACAAATTACCAAAACTAGTGACTTAAGACTAAATTGATTATTTTTTTAGGTGGTGTCTACAGGGCTGGACTCCTTTCCGTAGGCTCTAGGGGAGAATCCGTTTCCTTGCCTTTTCCAGCTTTAAGAGGCTGCCCACATTCTTTGGGGTCTGGCCTCCTTCCTCTATCACTAATGTGATTAGACTGGCTCACCTAGATAATCCAGGCTAACCCTTCAACTGAGGACCCTCATTTAACCACATCTGCAAGGTTCTCTTTGCCACATAATGTATTCACAGGCTCCAGGGATAAGAATGTAGACATCTTTAGGGGCCATTATTTTGCCTATCACACAGGGAAATCATTTAATTTCACCCTAAATACCTCAACAAAGTAGGTTTAGTGGGAATACACCTCAACATAATAAAGGCCATCTGTGAAAAATCCACAGTGAACATCATACACAATGAGGAAAAACAGAGCTTCCCCTCTAAGGTCAGGGACACGACAAGAATGTCCATCCACTCTCACCACTTTTATTCAACTTAGTACTGGAAGTCCTAGCCACAGCAATAGACACAAAAAGAAATAAAAGGTACCCAAATTGGTAAGGAAAAAGTGAAACTTTCGCTATTTGCAGATGACATGATACTATATATAGAAAACCCTAAAGACTCCACCAAATCAACTATGAGAGCTGATAAATGAATTCAGTAAAATTGGAGGATCCAAAATCAATACACAGAAATCTGCTGCATTTCTATCCACTGATAATGAAGCAGCAGAAAGAAAAATTAAGAAAACAATCCCATTTACTATTGCACCAAAAATAATAAGATGTCTAGGTATAAACCTGTGAAAGACCTGTATTCTGAAAACTATAAAACACTGATGTAAGAAATTGAAGACAACACAAAGAAATGGAAAGACATTCCATGTTTATGGAGTTGAAGAGCAAACACTGTTAAAATGTCTGTACTTACTGAAAGCAATCTACAGATTTAATACAATCCCTATCAAAATATCAACAGCATTTTTCACAGAACTAGAACAAATGATCCTAAAATTTATGTGGAACTACAAAAGCAATATGGAACCCCGAAGAGCCAAAGCAATTTGGAAAAAGAAAAACAAAGCTGGAGATATCACAATTTCAGACGTCAAGTTATAGTACAAAGCTATAGTAATCAAAACAGCATGGGACTGGCACAAAAACAGATACATAAGTCAATAGAATGGAATAGAAAGCCCAGAAACAAACCCACGATTATATGTTCAATTCATCTTTGACAAAGCATGAAAGAGTATCCAATGGGAAAAACACAGTCTCTTCAACAAATGGTGTTGGGAAAACTGGACAGCTACATGCAAAAGAATGAAACTGGACCACTTTCTCTCACCATACACAAAAATAAACTCAAAATGGATTAAAGACCTAAGTGTGAGACCTGAAACCATAAAAATCCCAGAAGAGAGCACAGACAGTAATATCTCTGACATCAGCCATGGCAAATTCTTACTAGTTATGTTTCCTGAGCAAGGGAAACAAAAGCAAAAATAAACTATGGGGATTACATCAAAATAAAAAACTTCTACACCCTGAAGGAAATGATCAACCAAACTGAAAAGCAATCTATGGAATGGGAGAAGATACGTGCAAAGGATATATCTGATAAAGGGTTAGTATCCAAAATATATAATGAACTTATACAACTCAACATCAAAAAGTCAAACAATCCAATTAAAAATGGGCAGAAGGCATGAACAGACATTTCTTCTAAGAAGACATCCAGCTGGCCAACAGACACATGAAAAGATGCTCATCATCACTCATCATTAGGGAAATGCCAGTCAAAACCACAATGAGATAACATCTCACACCTGTCAAATGGTTAAAATCAGAAACACAAGAAACAAGTGTTGGTGAGGACATGGAGAAAAAGGAACCCTCGTGCACTCTTGGTGGGAATTCAAGCTGGTGCAGCCACTATGGAAAACAGTTCTAAAAATAGAACAACCCTATGATCTAGTCATCGCACTACTGGGCACCCAAAAAATGCAAAAACAGGAATTCAAAGGGATACATGCACCCCTATGTTTACTGCGGCATCATTTATGATAGCCAAATTATGGAAGCAGCCCAAGTGTCTATTAATAGATGAAGAAGATGTGGTATGTGTATATATATATATATATATATATACACATATACATATATATGTATGTATATGTATATATATGTGTGTGTGTGTGTGTGTGTATATATATATTGCATCTAGTTGTTATACTCCTCAAGTATTATTCTTTAAAAACTCTCCTATCCACCACTCCCTATCTTTTAAATGCCATTGACTCGCTGGAGAAATCAAGCTATTTGACCTGGAGAAGATCCCGCATTTTTTATTTGGCTGATTGCTTCCTCATGGTATTGTTTGATTTCTTCCTCTGTCCCCTGGATTTCTTGCACACTGATAGAGGTACAGGCTCAGTTAGGATCAGATTCAAGTTTGTTTGGCAACAGTTTGTAGGGGTACGTCACACCATGAAACACACAGTATTCACCCCTCCCTCTCCCAGCGAGGAGTGAGGTTATGATGGAAGTTCACGTGTTCCCATCCTGGCCCTCTTCTACTGTGAAGTTCCCCTGCAGTCTTTTTCTCAATGATTTTGGCAATTTTTGATAATTGTTGCTACATACACTATTTCATTAGGAGTTGCAAAATGGTGATTTTTATACTTCTGTAATTATTTCTTGCATTTATGCTCTGGAATTCTTCTTCAAAGAAAAAATTTTCCCTAACAACAATTTGGATACTCCAAAATACCGTTCACACAGCAGAGATGGGCCAAATGCTCGAGTCCTCCCCATTTTCAAAGCAATTTTCACAAAATGAGTTGATGGCTCAGCAATCTACAAAACAGTGATATGTGAATTTTTTTTTAATGTTTATTTATTTTTGAGAGAGAGAGAGAGAGAGAGACAGAATGTGAGCCCGGGAGGGGCAGAGAGAGAGGGAGACACAGAATCGGAAGCAAGCTCCAGGCTTTGAGCTGTCAGCACAGAGCCTGACGCAGGACTCGAACCCACGAACCGTGAGATCATGACCTGAGCCGAAGTCAGACGCTTAATCGACTGAGCCACCCAGACACCCCAGTAATATGTGAATTTTTATTTTAGAATTGTTTTAAGCTCATACATGTTGATGTTCAGATCATCCTTAGGCCAACAGGAGCCTCCTAAGTCCTACGTTCTATTCAGTAGATTCATTACAACGAGTCTTTGGTAGTTTTCTTGCTTTCTGGTACAAGACATCCAAGGCTCATCATGTATCTCTCTTACCCTAGACCTGGAATCAGCCATTTCTTCACAAATCATTGGTCCCTTTTGATATGAAATCACACGTAGGGTCCACGAAACAGGGCGCCTGTTGCTACTAAATCTTTTCAATGAACAGAACTAAGAAACATGTCACTTCTTAAGAACAAAGAGAATTATGAACTCATATTAATTTTCCAATGTGAATTAAAAATGGTGTTTAAGATTTATGGTTCTTGTTGTCCTGGAAAGGTATCTTACTAGAAACACATAATCAAAACACTGTGTTTTAAAAATGACCTGTAAGTGATTATTTTCTCTGTGTGGCTGTATCACCAAATTTATGTAAAATTAAAATTATTTCTTTCAGTTTGAATATTTCTTAAATTTTAATTTATATGTTTAATCATATATCCCTATAGCAGTTATTACTGCTGGGAATTTATCTCGGTCGTCAGTTTATTATTGAACTTCCCCCGTTAGCAGGTAAGTTCCATAAGAGGAAGGTCTGCTTCTGTCTCGTTCACTGCTGATCCCCAGTACGAGGAATAATCTGTGGCATATGACATACCTACACAGGACATCGTGATGTGGAAATCGCCGGTGTATGAGAATACGTCATTGCAACAGTGAGAAGTAGGCATTATTATCCCCAGTGAACAGATGAGGCGATTAAGGCCCAAGCCGGATCATCACCCATGCAAGCCTTCACATGGAGTAGCGAGTGGAGACTTGAGTGAGGTTAGGCTGGTGGATAAGATCATGGACTTGCAACAAATCTAGATTTGGATTAATTCCATTGGCAAGTTCAGAAATGGGGGCCCTAACTCCCTGTATTCCTGGAGAGGAAGCTACAGCGAGAGCCCTTTGGCAGATGCTGGTGGCAAGGCAGGCGTGGGGCCACCCTGCAACTCAATTCCCACCCCCTTAGGCCATAGTCAAAACCCTCCCCCCGCCTTCGGTATAGAACAAGAAAAAGGCCTTCTCCCAGAAGAGGTTCCCTGGTGGAAGGATCCGTGATGTGGACTCGGAGACCTATTTTAGAGATCTGGCTTCATTATTTACTGGTTTAATGTGCCTGAGATAAGGCATGCAATCTCTATGGACCTCAGTCTCCTCATTTGTAAGATGGGCTGATAGTCTGGGCTCTGATCACTTCTGCTCTGATGGCATTTTAGCAGAAGTGTGCTCCCCTCTGCCAAAGGTTTTCAAAAAAGTTGGCCAGGAATACGTTCACCCAGGAGACAGGCAAAATACTTTTCTGGAAGAAATCATCAGATGAAATACAAAAAAGAACCAAAAGACAGGGAGTGGATGGAACGCTTGGCTTTTGGTGCTTCCTTACTGTGGTAGGAAAAAGAAATCCCCTGAATCAACAAGAGAGAGAGAATGCTCTCTCTCTCCGGTGACAATCGGAGGTGCCGTTGTAAGGGGGCCACTCGCTGACGGCACACTCTTCAGCTGGCTGCATTCTCAGCACTGCCTCAAACCCTGCTGGGTGGGACTCCTCACCTCCATTTTATGAGTGGGGAGCCCGAAGCTCAGAGAGGTCAATGCCATGCTCAAGAGCAGACGGCTGACCGGGACCAGAACCAGAACGCAAAGCCGGGGAGATTCTTAGTAATTCATATTGCCTCCACGTCCAGGCAAGTTTGGCAAACTCTGTTAGACACTAGGGGCGAGAGAATCCCATGGTTGGATTGGACATCTAACCAAGTCGAGCTTCACTACGCTTGACTGGGAAACCCTGCAGAAGTTGCATCCTCCCTGTCCTGCTGTGTGGCACTGCGCTTGGCATGTCAAGGGCTCAATGCCCAGAAGACTAAAGGCTGCTTCAGAGGGTCTTGGATGACCTGAAGGAAGATGGAGTGGTGCCGCGTTTGTGCACGTTCACGGCTGTGAATGTGAGACCACATTCACAGCTCCATTCGTAGGAGCAGGTGCTGGGGCCAGGGGCCATATTTGACTTCACGGCCTGGGGGCCAGAGAGCAGTTCATGGTTTCAGAGGGAAGGGAAGAGGCCCAGAACAAATCGCCTAGAGGCCACAGAGATCCACTCTGGGAGGCGTAATAACGGAGGTCGCTGTTTTATCTTCTCTATCCCGGGTCCAGGTAAAAATGTTGATGGCGCCTCCTTGGTTCCGTCACATCTGATTTCACGAGAGCTGGACCAGCAGGAGCGGGGAGACCTGCTCCAGGTTTAGTTTCAGCACGAATTTATGACAGGACCTCGGGCAATCCTATATCACAAGGTACACCTTCACTGTAACTGATGGAGACCCAAGGTCACCACTGAGCATTTCTAAGCCCCTCAGGAAAAGGTCTAGAACTTCGGCCAACCTGAGAGTAGAGAGATTTGCTGCTGTTATTTTTTAACCTCTGGCTTTGCCTCCCTCACGGCTCTGAGCCCCATTTTCTGTCCAGAATCACACGAGGATCTCCATTTCTCTCCTTGATTCGATCCGTGAGTCCTCAAACTCCTCCGCATCTCAGATTCTCATCTGTAAACTAAGGATTTTATTTGTTGTAAGGATTGAACGAGATATAGACGTTTGTATATGCGTGCATATTTTAGATACTAGCATGTGTAATATCATAAGTACTTTTGGATGACTCTCTCTCTCTCTCTTCACTACGGAAAGTTCCATCTCCTCTGATTTCCTTTCATCAGAATACAGATAGGAATCAGTTGAAACCTGGAACTTCTAATTCAGAAATCTTACCTTGAAACCACAATAGGGAGACATTTTTCCTCTGGTTTGAGAAAAAGTGAAAAAGAATTATGACTTCAAGTTGCTGGAGTTTAATTATTAAACATAATTATGTATTTATTATATATAAATGTTTTTATTACTTTTATTTTGCCCTAGAGGGGAATCAATGACTTAATTCTCTTTCCATTCTTTTCCTGGTGGGACTTTTGGCTCGTTGGCTTCCCTGCCAATTTACCTTTTATAAAACATATTTCAGGTGATGAAACCTTGGAGCAGAATGCACAACTTGAGGAAATCTAGGGCTCCTGCGGAAAGCAACAAGCGGTTGCTAAGGAGGCTGGAGAGAGTGTGTTTGTTTAACATCCTTATTCCTGCCTTGTCGAGTCCGATGGCATGTTATTTCCACTGGGTGGGAGCCAACGCTGAGTTCCTCCCTGTTGTATCCAACCTTGAACATTTCTCTGCGATTATGTTTCATCCAGGGATTAGCAAAATGCAGAGGGGAAAAAACCTGAGAAGGTGTTTGGCACAGGGGCGTAGTGCTGCGTTAGCACAATCTGCGGGCATTCTCGGCTAATTGGGGAACAGCAACAAACAGAAGGGGCTCAGAAGCTCACAGGAATGCTTCGTCTTAGGTTACTGTAAATGGTTTATTTATTGAGTGTCAAGCTTTTTTGTATGTTTTTGTTTGTTTGTTTTTTATAACCCCCCACGGACACTGCGAATAAATACGTGGTTCTCGCTCCCTCATCCTGCCCGCACCATTACTTAGCCATCAGAAAATCTGGGAGGGGTGAGTGAGAAGCTGAGAACCCTTCTTTCAGACCTGCCAAGCGTCATCATTCTTGAATGAATCTTGAAGATTCATTTCTCCTTTTATAAGAGGACTCCCTTTGACTTAGCTGGTAAAAGCAGAAGACTGAGCAAGTCCCAAAGACACTGCTGAAAGATAAAAGTTCTGCTTCTCAAGATCCACTTTTTCGCAAAACGAGTGCAGAGTGGGAGTTTCTGAGTCAGCCTCCGTCTGTCCGCGGCCACCCATTCAAGTCTTCAGAGCAGAGTTGGGCAGTGGGTAGGGTCTGCGTGGGGTGAAGAACAGGGTCCAGGGCAACCTCTGCGTGCCCCACACCCTCTTCTCTGCACCCCAGACCCGGCCTCCCTGGTTGCATCTTGGGCATATGGTCCTTAGTGAAACAGATGTCAGGAGAACAAACACACACCAGAGAGGGAAAAAAAGGAGGCTGGCTTGAGAAAGGCTGTCCTCTCCGTGCCCAGGAGCTGGTATGCAGCAGCCTGTGCCCAAACCCTCAGAACCCCAACCTTTTACAATCCGTCTGTGGCACCAGGGGGAGAGGACACTCTAGCAGGTTCTAAGCAGCCACCAAGTTGCTACAGAACCAGGAGCTCCAGGTCAAGTTTCTTATTAAAACTCCAAGGCCAGTGGTTGCATTTTTATTTATTTATGTATTTATTTTTAATGTTTTATTTATTTTTTTTGGGGGGGGGCAGAGTGTGAGCAGGGGAGGGGCAGGGAGAGGGAGTCACAGAATCTGAAGCAGGCTCCAGGCTCTGATGTGTCAACAAGGAGTTCCAAGTCACGAACCGTGAGATCTGACCTGAGCTGAAGTTGGGATGTTTAACTGAGCCACCCAGGTGCCCTGATATTTTAAAGTTCTGTTTCATTTCTCTGGTGACTACAATATAAGCTAATCATTTGGGCGCCCCTGGGCTTGCACACCATTTAAATGGAATCACTGGAGGGGCGCCTGGGTGGCTCAGTCGGTTAAGCGTCTGACTTCGGCTCAGGTCATGATCTCACCGTTTGTGAGTTCGAGCCCTGCGTCGGGCTCTGTGCTGACACCTTGGTGCCTGCTTCGTTTTCTGTTTCCCCCTCTCTCTGCCCCACCCCTGCTTGCACTCTGTCTCTCTGTCTGTCAAAAATAAATAGATATTAAAAAAAAAAATGGTTTGCAGCCCAGCCAAGGGGTGCATGAGGTCACCAGCTGATCCCATAAAAACTGGATGAGGGCCATAGTCCTGGGGAAAAAAAACCCCACAACCCAAAGATGTCAAGCAGACATCAAGAGAAGGGGGGAGAACAGGCTAAATACCCATATTTTGTCACTCTTCCCTGTCCACACCCTTTGCAATGTCACTTTGCAGTTAAAGAGGTGGTGTCTGTTTTCCCATCCCTTGAATCTGGGTGGGTCTTGTGATTTGTTTTGGCCAAGAGACAATGGCAGAAGTGATACTAAACCAGTTTGGAGCCTAGGACTCAAGAGATCTGGTGTGCTTCCTCTCTCTCATGGAATCCTGCCAACTGTGTATGATCAACCTAGGGTTGGAGGGTGAGACCACCTGGAGAAGAGTTCTGCTGCCTCAGCCATGGCCATCCCACACCAGACACTGTCACTTGACCCCCAAGCTTCTGGAGAAGAATAACACAGCTGCTTACCAGCCCACGGCAGACCTCTGATACACGATGAATGAAGCCTGCTGAGATTAGGCAACCTCTGAACTCATCAACAAGAAGTGCTTACTGGTTTAAGCTGAGTTGGGGAGTATTTGTTATGTGATAATAGCTAACTGATACAGAGCCTGTAGACGACCTAGCCAAAAATTAATCAGTTAGAACTGATCATCAAGGCCAAGCTTGATATCTCAGTCCGTGGTTGAGGCACACGGAACTGGTCACTGAGAGGAGCAATACGGAGGCCACAATATGGAGGCCCTTCCCCAGGCCACACTCTTGGCCAGGAGGACGGAAGGTCACATCAAATGGTGTCTTGTTCAGGCCTTAGGTGAGTTTGTAATATTATAAGAATAACATATTAGTGTGTGAGAGGCTGTCTCCAAAAGGAAAGCCAATATTTATTTGAGGTTTATAAAAACATTATTGCAACAAGTGAATTCTTTCTGTGGAATCCGTTCAACGAGTAAGCAGCATCATAAATATAATAGTTTGAAGTCAGAATCCCTGATCTTGATTTATAGAGTTACCAAATTAATCTGCCAAATTAACATCCTTCTTTCAAAGACGAAGGATTCCAAGGGTGGGTTCAAATGCCATGTGTCGTCTCTAGTGCAGCCTTTGCCACAAGGCATCTGGGACTTCAGTGGGGGCTGATGGGCCAAGAGGAATTGATAAATGCATGGTGCTGGAGTTAGCATAACTAAAAGGAGGGTAGGGCTGTCTCCACAGAAGACGGGCACGAGTCCAAATCACCGCCCAAGGGCGTGTGGTAAATAGGGCTCTGGGCTGGGGTATCTGTGCACAAGTCCGAGCTGCTGAGTGGGGCCTAGCAGGAGTCTCTGCAGAGAAAACACTGAGAAGGCTGGCTCTGGGGGACCTCTTCCACCAAGCTGAAGCTGGATCTCAGTCAGAGGGTGAAGGGGCAGGAAACAAGAGAGGTGATGGGGATTGATAGGACGGGCCCTTGTATCATCTCCGTGGACCGGAAAGGACCCCTGGGAAGCTGAGGCAAAAAGCAGAGCATTGGTGAGAATGGGTGTCACGCTGGCTTGGTTGGGATGGGTCAGACAGCGGGCTACTTCCTTTGGAAGCCTCTGGCAATCATGGATGGCTAGTGGCGAGGATTTGAGCCATCACATCCTTCTGCATCACTGGGTCATTGATGGCAGAGAAGCCTTTCCCAAAGGACTTGTGGAAGGAAGTGGAACACCAGTGGGTCCACGCCCAAGAATCAGAATCGTCCCCATCTCCCAAGATCTAGAACACCAGAAGGAGGGAAAAATGGGTGTGGAGGGAGAAGCAGGCTTCTGGGGCTGAGGGCAACGAGGGCCAGTGCCTCAAGTTCATAGACCCATCTTGGAAAGTGGTGACTGGACCTTACAGGGCCCAAGGCTTCTTTCTGCACTGTCAGTGATCCCATGATTTTATGGAAGATTTATGGAGAACAGCTAGGCCACCCCTTAAATTCCATTTCCCCTAATGCAGAACCAAACTGGCCTCTAATTTGAACAGACCATGGTTCTGTCTGTAGATACCGGTTCTGTAGGGCTTGAGGCTGAATAAAAATGGAAATAGCGTCCTCTTGAAGCTATGGCTGATCCTGGAACTCTGAAAGGTTCCAGACTTGCTGTCTAGGACAAAATAACTTATTCTGTAGTACTTTTTCCATAGAAGTAATGACACCACTAATATTCACTGCCAACCTAGCCAACATTTAGGCTGCCAAACTCTGCCCCTTCGGTATGCTGTGTCCTCATTCCTCTAGGATCAGTCCCAGGGCTCCTGTGAGCATACACAGTAACTTTATCCAAGCCAGAAAAATGTGTCCTGTCAGGACAGAAGAATTACAAAAAAAGTGCCTCCTCTAGGTAGAGAAATTAGGAGCAATGTTCCCTCTGAGTGGACCTTGCTCTTGGCTGACACAGCTCCCATGTCAGGACCCAAGGCTCGGCAGGTGAGGCCCGAACCGGAGGTAAGCACCCCCGTGTGTCCCCCTGGCCTTGTGTCCTGTGCAGGGAATAGTCGGTACAATCCCATCCAACCCACTTGCTGGCCAGAAGCAAACAGCCTCACTGATACCTTGCTCCACTAGGGCCTGTGCCCACTTAAGAGAGAGTTGGGGGGTGGGGGGTGAGAACAGGAGAAAAGGGCTCCTTCAAAGACTCATTCTCCTGTCCTGCCAGACGTCTTTGGACTTCTTGCCTCATGCTAATAACGTGACCTAAGGGACGCAGGTGAGCTGGAGGAAACTCCTTTCTCCAGCAGGGAAGAAGGCGGTTATTTCTCTAAGACAAATGTGGGTAACGAACAGAAAAAGGGCCAGTGGGCAGATCAAGTTCTATTAAAAAACACAGGCAAACCGTGCACCTTCCATGACGTAGGCTCTCAGAGATGACAAGCCAAGTGTGTGAGACGTGTCCTGCGCAGGGACCTATGTGGCTCCCTCGGAGCTGGAGGAGAAGGCACAGTTCAGTGCAAACAGCATTCGAGAGAAGTTTCATTCCCCTTCTGGCGTATCTCTAGGGCATGCTGGCAAAGGAGGGATTCTACCGTTTCTTGCTTCTCAACACCGGTGACATCACCACTTAATAAGTTAGGGAATCACAACCACATTTCAAAGAATCATTCAGCTTTCTCATTAAGATTCTATAGAATTTTTTTTTTCCCCCACAGCAACAGCCTTGCCAAAGCCATGTTAAAAATAGGTCTGGTAATACTTTTCACATTGGTAGGCAGTCATGAATGTTTAACAGCGTATATGTCCACAGATGAACATAACTTTAGAATTAGGCACTGAATTACACAGTAATATATGCGGGACATGTATTTGCCAAAAGGATTAAGAAAAATGAAGCAAAGAACAAACCTTGGGCTTGATTTACCGAGGGGAAAGCAAAACCTGTCAGCTACTTCATTGTCTTGGAGGGAAGTGTTCGTTCCATACGTAGAGTATCTGGGGGTAAAATACACGTGAAAAAAAAATTCAAAGGTAGTTAAATCTGGATATTTTGACTTAGTCAGTGCATATGATAAATTCTCCAAATTCAAGGGCCTACGTTCTGGCTCTCAAAGTATAGAATTATCTCTGAGACAGACAGCGTCCCATGCTTGTCTGGGCCTGCACTGCTTAGGAAAGGACACAATTTGGGTTAAGTTGCAAGAGGCCAGGGTCAGAGGTTCCCCCTGCTGAGAAAATGTAGTGAACTGGACAGCCTGAAACCCTAAGCAAGATAAGGCATACAGAAAATGAGATGCTACCTAAAAAGAGGTAATGAAGTAAAATATGATTAGAATGATTAAAAAACGTACCACACATGAGTAGCTTTACTTGGGGAGTGCCCTTGGTGAGTTCTAAACAAATCACTGGCTCCCAGAGAGAAAGGGCTGCGAAACTGGCCTAGTTTTGCCTCTAAAGAATCCTTCCACAGTTGGGCCTACTGAACATTTTGGAAGTATATAAAATGTGCCTCGGTGCATTTGCGACACGGATGTTTCCTGAGATCCCAGCTCTACTTTTTGTTAGTAGTTAAAATGGATCAATAGATGATAAGGGAGTGATGGCTTTAGAAATACAGCTCTTAACTTTCTGACTAGCCTTGGCTAGGACCTTTTAATCTCTAGGAGTACATCTACAAATGGGAGTTTTCTTGCTTTTTGGTCAATCATATAGATGAAGGTTAACCCTCTTCTTCCCCCAGGCCCGAAAAATTATTTTGCCCAAAATGTGGAAGTCAGGGGTTTCATGTAGACACAGCTTCAATGAGTCATTAAGAATTTTACTGGTTAAAGTAGGCAGATTTTTTTTTCCCCTAGTAGACATAATGACATAACAGTAATAAAAATGTAATATTCAAGTAATTGCTGTAATGTAATTATAGTTTGGTCATAAAGTAAGATTAGGGGTCTGGGCTGGCTGTTTTGTGGGTGTGTATTTTAACGTCTGAATGTAGCCTTCGAGGTGCCGGTCCCGTCTCCCTGGAATGCTGGTGCAGCCCATCACATAACCAGGTGGCCAGGAGCCCAGCTGAGCCAGCATTATCTAGGCGCCCTGTTTACCCCGGGTGCCCTCTCTGGACACCAGCATCCTGCCTGTTCAGATACCCAACTGTCACAGTAACTGAAAATAGTGTTCCTGGTCTCAGGCAACAAAAAGGGAAAATAAAGAGGGCCAGAATCCTCACCAGGGAAGGGACCAGATGGAGTTTAGGTGCCATCCTGGAATGGACCCTTCTCTGTCCCCACAGCAAGGTAGCTCCCCATCTCCCTCTGAGCCAAGGGGCTCAGGGCTCGGCCCTGTACGCCTCTGCTGTGCCGCAGGGCTAGCCTGTTCTGGCTTTTGGAGGGGAGAACGATTTCCCTATTGAGGCTAAGCAAAAAGAGCTGAATTAGGCATTTACTCAAAGTATATTTTAGCAAAGGATTGTCATCATTGAATATCCCCTTTAAACTGGTATAAATGAATTTCCGTCTGTGTGTCTTATTTAATGACATGGCCTGAGGCCAGAATTTAAGCAAAACAAGCACTTAACCATCTGTGAACCAAAACAAAAAAACCCATATTTTAATTAACAAATAATATTTACAACGAATAATCGTAAGGGCATTGGGGTTTTTTCCATGTTACTACCTTTCCTTTGTAATTGAGGAGTCATTTGTGGGGGTAATTTGAGACTATGTAAATATCCATCCCTTATCAGCCTTTCTCCCCTGTTGATGATCGTTTTGTTTTCTTAAATTTTTTTTAATGTTTATTTATTTTTGAGAGACAGAGACAGAGCACAAGTAGGGAAGGAGCAGAGAGAGAGGGAGACACAGAATCTGAAGCAGGCTCCAGGCTCTGAGATGTCAGCACAGACCCTGATGCGGGGCTCGAACTCACGAACTGTAATTTAAGACCTGATCGTGACCTGAGCCAAAGTTGGCGCTTAACGGACGGAGGCACCCAGGCGCCCTGACCTGTTGATGATCTTTTAATGCCACGATTCCGTCTAAAATTTTGCATTCTACAGCAAAAGAATGTTCACTTTCTTCTGTATTTTTTTTCCTTATTTATATTGTATGGACTCAAGGATATTTATTTTATTCCATGGGTGATAACCCATTACTATCATCGTTTATTTGGACAATCAAATTGTCCCAGATTTGGCAACAAGGAGCCTCTTCCACCTCCCATTTTTGACATGTTCCCCCAGTTCATGAGCAATTTCTTATTTTCTGTTGAATTAAGATGTTCCAGGCTCATTTTCCCAGGCATCTTTCCCTGCCCCAGTCCTGGAATCATCTATTTCTCCAAGGAGCCTGAATGTCAGTGGAGAATATTTAGAAACTAAGATCTGGGTACCAGATGTGAAAGGACATCACTTTTTAAATGTATAACATTTATTTCCAGCGTGACTAGTCAGTGATGGAAGAACCTAGGATGCTTATAAAGAGCTGAGCGTGTGCCACAGGTGAAGGCTGCGTCTGGATCCCGAAAGAGGTGGAAAATCTACGAGGAAACCAGCCCCTCATCTCCAGTAATACACGTATGTCACACAGTATGCCCATTACAGTCTCAGCAAATTGATAAGATACTTAGGCTTTTCTTCCTCTTGGCAAATACTGTGCTCTAAGCCTCTGATACCTTGGGATGTCTACTAGCCCGTGGTTCAATCACTCGTCAGTAATGTAGAATATTCTTGCCAGTATCTGACTTTAAATATCCACTGGCTCTGAATGCCCTCTTTTATGGATGTAAATCATACACCTCTAAAGGCTGCCGTGAGCATAGGTAGTCACCTACAGCATGTCGGTGTCCCACCATTTTTTTGCATGTCACCCCAGCAAAGAGTGTGCGGGGGCTCTCTCTAAACCTTGAGTCTGTGGTCTTGTTGTCCACGATGGTGACTGCTGAGCTGAGGCCTCCAGGATGGAGGCAGAGCCAGCCACACTGAGCCAGAGGGTGGCAACGGTGGCTGGATGTACAAGTGAAGTCAAGGGAACACACAGCTTGGGATCTGGCTGATCCAGGAGGGTTGTTGGCTTTAACTTGGCATCTACACTCTGTGTGAGAAATGTTACTTTCTCCTTAAACTTCTATCTCATTAATCTTGTGCTAAGAGTGGTCTAACCCTATAGTGGGGTAGGCTGCTTCTGTTCCAGTTAGCATCTATCTCCATAGGTGTTGAGAGGAGAAGGGGAAGGAAGAGGCAGAATTTCTAAACCATTGACCCGGAGGGACTTGCATGAAGGTGTGCCTGACATGAGTGTAATACAACTGAAAAACCTTGAGTAGATGGTAAATTATGCTGGGCTCTGCTGATTTATGCTAAGCAGAATAAACTAGGATGGAAACATAAAATGTTTCTGAGCTTACACGTTAGTCACTCAATACACATAAAACTCAAATTTTCTTCCTTAAAAAATAGGTATTTAGAGCGCTGAGCCTTTCCGGAAGAAATCTGCCTGTTTACTATCTTTGTGTTCACTCACGGCACACATTGCAAGCTTAAAAGTTGAAAATGCTTTGATATTCTCAAGCGATGCCCCCTTTTAAATAGAAATCCTCCTATTATATTATCCCTACTATTACACGAAGTGACTTTCCTTTACACCCACAATTTGAAGGGGTAATGGCAGAACAAGGCTTCAATAGCCAAACTCATCGTTCAAGTATTGACAGGCCGGTTGCCTAACCGAAAAATGCAGAAGTCAACCAAGGAAGCTTATTTTGGGGATCAGGTTTGTCGCCATCTACGATACGTACAACCAGGAGGTAAACAGGAAGTGCTGAGTTGGCTTGGTTTACTCCTACAGGCCCAGAGAGAAATAAAATCAGTGTTTACCAAATGGGAAAGCACAAAGTTGGTACAGAGAGAAATGCTATTTTCATGCTTCTAAAAAGGTATTACAAATAACACAAAGATTCAAACCTGTAATTAAAAACTATTTTTAAAGAGCTTTGATTAAGTTCCCTTCAAAAATAGACCTTTCAGGCTGAAGTAAATGTCTTAAAGGTCTGACTTCCATCTATGCTGCTTCCCCTTAATGCATTCTCTACAAATGCCCCTCTGACACAACAGACTTCAATAGTGAAAAAAAGTGCGCCCCAGAGTCACCAAGCAGAAGTTCAATGCTCCCGCTTCATTCGAGAATCCAAGGCCCGAAGTTAATGTAATTTATCAAAGGCCACATTGCCAGTTAGAGGCAGGGAGAATTTAGGATCCCAGTCGCTCACGAGGCAAAAGTTATAGATAGACTGAATTTCTTAGTGCCAGACCGGAGGAGACAAATCTTGTGGTAAGGGGGCTAAGTGCACTTTGGGCGTCATTCTGGCCGGAAGCCTGAAGGACTGGTCCTACGGGTCCAAACTGAATAGACTCCCCCACATTCAGAATCTCCAGACAAGACCTTTCTTCTTCTTTCAGTTCGTAGCCTCAACTGAACAATGAGGGGGATCTGTAGTTCTAATATTTTGAATCTAAGAAAAGAAAGGACTGAAAAAAGGTGATGATCCAGGGAAATAAAGAGTAAACGAATGGAAATGAAGATAGATTATTTTGGGCAAGAGTAATTCATAATATTTAAAAACCCAGTAGGGTTTCCTGAGGTCGGTTAAACTTTAATAACCCAGATTTCAGACCAACATCAACACTCAAACCAAGAATAGCCGAAGAAAAGAATGGGCAGAGTACAAGATTAGGCAATTCAAAAAAGAACATCTAGACATGGCCAATAAACACATGAAAAGTGTTCGGCCTCAATGGTATTCACAAATGCAAAAAAACAAAACTACAACGATCAGGCTTTTCCCCTTCTTTAAACTGGAAAAGATTAAAAAGGGTAACGATACCCAGTGTTGGTGAAGGCCCAGAGAAGTTGATCTGCAAACACGGCTAATGAGAATGCAAACTGGTAAAACGGAATGGTGGGCCATTTGGACAGGTTTCAAGTGTTTAAAATGAATTCCCTCGATGCAGAAGCTCCAGTTCTAGGAATTTACCTCAAAGGAAATTTCCACAACCATTTTAGTGGACTACAGACAGGCACAAATTCTTTGCTGTGCCTCTTGGCAAGAGGTAGACTCTATTTCCCTTCCCCTTTATTCTGGACTTGGCCTTGTGGCTAGCTTTGACCACAAATCTAGCAGAAGTGACGTTGTGGGATTTCTGAGCCATACCTTAAGAGGTCTGGCAGTTTCTGTTTCATCTGTCTTAAATGCCAGTTGTCCTTTGAGTTCTACCCTGAGACTACCATGCTGCGAGGAAGCCAAAGCTGGTCACCAGTGAAAGGAGAGATCACCGAGGCTCAAAATCTCCAAATCTATGAGCACGGCCTTTTTGATCCTTCAGGTCCGGCTCCGCTGTCCTCTGCATGCAGCTGGGTAATTGCCAGATGACGCCATGTGGAGGAGAATTACCTAGTTAAAGCTTGCATGAACGCTTGACCCCCACAATCATGAGAAATTTTTAAGTCACTGCTGTTTTAAGCCAACTGAGTTTTGGCGTTGTTTGTCACACAGCAGAGGAACACTGAAACAGAAATAGGTAGGGTCACCCCATCAGGCAAGGAATCACACCAGCTGAGGGGTTTACTGATGAGAGCAAGGGGAACAGAGGCTGGCTAGTGGAAGAAGGAAGTAAGAAATACTAGCTGTGACCGCTGGCCAGTTACAGAAATGACGGGGTGGTGGTTAGGAGGCTTCCTCGCATTAGTAGGAATCCAGCATATTTGTTCAGGCATTAAAGAATTCTCTTTCTTTATCCCACTCCCTCCACCCACATTCCCAGTCTAGATAGCTAACGTAAGAGGTATTAATAGTAGTTAGCCATAGATCTCTGTATCTCAGTGACAGGATATCAAAGGGGAATTCTAATTCAGAGGAAAGCACATCGCCTCAAAACGAATAAATCTTTATATCCTAACTTTTAAGTCGAGTTTTTATTTTAGAAGAGTTTTACACTTATAGAGAAACGGCAAAGATAATACAAAGCTCCCATATACAGGCATACCTCATTTGATGGCCCTTTGCTTCATTGAGCTTTGCATACATTGCGGTTTTTAACAACTTGCGGGTTTGTGGCAACCTTTCACCGAGCAAGTCTATCGGCCCTACTTTTCTAACAGCATTTGCTCCCTTCATGTCTCCGCGTCATGTTTTGGTAGTTTTCTCAATATTTCAAAATTTTCATTATTATTATCCGGGCATGGCGACCTGTGATCAGTAATATTTGATGTTACCATTGTAGTTGTTTGGGGACATCATGAACCTCACCCATAGAAGACCGCAACTTTAAGCCATAAATGTTGTGTGTGTTCTGATTACTAACCCAAGCAGTTGCGCCTCCCTCTCCCTCCCTCTCCTTGGGCCTTCCTCTTCCCTGAGACACAGTGGTATTGAAATTAGGCCAGTGAGTACTCCTACAATGGCCCCCAGGTGTTCACGTGAAAGGAAAAGTTGCATGGTCAACTTTAAGTCAAAAGTTGGCAATGATTAAACTTAGGGAGGAAGGCACGCTGAAAGTTCTGATTGGTGGAAAGCTAGGCCTCATATGCCAACCAGTTAGCCAAGTGGTGAATGCAAAGGAAAACTATGAGGAAAATTAACTGCTACCCAGTGAACACAATATGGTAAGAGAGTGAAACCGCCTTATCGCGGATATGGAGAAAGTTTGAGTGGTCTGGATAGATCAATCCAGCCACAACATTCCCTTAAGTCAAAGCGTAATCCAGAGCAAGGCCCTACCTCCTTTCAATTCTGTGAGGGCTGAGAGAGGTGAGGGAGCTGCAGGAGAAAAGTCTGCAGCTAGCAGAGGTCGGCTCATGAGGTCTAAGGAAAGAAGTCATCTCCATAACGTGAGAGTCGCAAGGGGAAGCAGCAAGTGACGTGGAAGCTGCAGCAAGTTATTCATAAGATCTAGATAAGAGAATTAATGAAGGTGGCCGCACTAAACACCAGGCTTCTCACTGTAGACCAAACAGCCTTATGTTGCGAGAAGATGCCATCAGGACCTTCGTAGCTAGAGAAGAGGAGTCAGTGCCTGGCTTCCGAGCCTCCGAGGGCAGGCTGACTCTCTTGTTAGGGGTTAATGCAGTTGGTGACTTTAAGTTGGGGCCAGTGCTCATTTACCATTCTGAAAATTCTAGGGCCCTTCAGAATTATGCTAAATGTACTCTGCCTATGTTCTATACATGGCAGAAAGTCTGGATGATGGCACATCTGTTTACAACATGGTTTACCGAATATTTTAAGCCCACTGCTGTGAACTGCTTCTCAGAAAAAAAGATTCCTTTCAAATAGTACTGCTCATTGACAATACACCCAAGAGCTTTGAGGGAGAGGTACGAGATTACTCTTGCTTTCATGCCTCCCAACACAATACCCATTCTATAGCCTATGGATCAAGGAGTAATTAATTTCAAATCTTGTTATTTAAGAGGCACACTTCATAAGGCTAGAGCTTCCACAGAAAGTGATTTCTCTGGTAGATCTGGGCAAAGTAAATGGAAACCGTTCTCAAGATCATTCACTTTCCGAGATGCCATTAAGAACGCTTGTGATTCGTGATAAGAGGTCAGATTTTCAACATGAATAGGTGTTTGGAGAAAGTTGATTCCAACCCTCAGGGATGACTATTTTGAGGGGATCCAGACGTCAGAGGAAGAAGTAGCTGCAGATGTGGTGGAAATAGCAAGAGAACTAGAATCAGAAATGGAGTCTGAAGATGGGGCCGAATTGCCGCAAGCCCATGATCAAACTTGAATGGCTGAGGAGTGGCTTCTTATGGATGAACAAAGAAAGTGGTTTCCTGAGACAGAATCTACTCCTGATGAAGATGCTGTGGAGACTGTTGAAATGACCACGGAATTAGAATATTCCATAAACTTAGTTGATAAAGCAATGGCAGGTTTTGAAGGCATTGACTCCAATTTTGAAAGAAGTTCTACTGTAAGTCAAATGCTATCAAATAGCGTCACGTACTACATAGAAATTGTTTGTGAAAGGAAAAGTCCATCGATGCAGCAAACTTCACTGCTTTTTTTTTTTTTTAATGTTTATTTACCTTTGAGAAAGAGAGCATGAGTGGAGGAGGGGCAGAAAGAGAGAGAGGAGGACAGAGGATCAGAAGCGGGCGCCGCACCGACCACAAAAAGCCCGACGCGGGGCTCAAACCCATGAACCGTGAGATCATGACCTGAGCCGAAGTCAGATGTTTAACTGGCTGAGCCACCCAGGTGCCCCCACTGCTGTCTTCTTTTAAGAAACTGCTACAGGCGATCCAACTCTCAACCACCACCACCCTGATCAGCATCGGCCATCAACATGGAGTCAAGATCCTCCACTAGTAAAAAGATAACTACTTGCTGAAAGCTAGATGATAGAATTATTTAGCAGTAAAGTATTTTTCAATTAATGTATGTTGGTTTTTAGACATAATGTTATTGCACACTTAATAGGCTAAAGAATAGTATAAACATAGCTTTTTGGGAAACCAAAAAATTCATTTGACTGGCTGTCTTGTGGTGGTCTGGGACACAACCCCTGGTATCTCTGAAGAATGCTGTACTCCCCACGGAGTTTCTCCTATTATTAATATTTTACATTGGTATGGTATATTTACCACAATTAACGAGCCAGTTTTGATACATTACTATTCACCAAAGCCCATTCTCTATTCAAATTTCCTTTGTTTTTTACTTAAGATCCTTTTCTGTGCTAGAATTGCCTCCAGAACATATTACACATATGTTATGTCTCCTTAGGTTCCTCTTGGCTATGATAGTTCCTCAGGCTTTCCTCGTTTTTGATGGCCTTGACTGTTTTGAGAGGGACTGGTCGGGTATGTTGTAGACTGTCCTCCAAATGAGATTTGCTTGATGCTTTTCTCATGATTAGATTGAGGTTATGGATTCTGGGGAGGAAGGCCACGGAGCTGGCATGCGTCATGTTAGGTAGAGGCATTTTGCCATTGATTTGACCTGGACGATTTTAAGATACGGTGAAAAGCGATCTGTATGGGTGCCACGTTGACAAAGAGTAGATTGTGGTCACCGGCACTGTGTCACTTTGGTGAAATTGAAACTACTTTTCCAGAATCCCCTTCCCTATATGGTTCTGAGTTAGAGTTGGCCAAAGAAGAAATGTATGCAAGATTAGGAACATGGAAGTGAAGCAGTTTTTAACCTTTGAAGTTCCTTGTGGTTAGATGCAGTTATAGACACAGAAGTGCTGACGGCTGTAGCACGTTCTTACTTTCCTCCATCTTACATGCAGCTCTTCTTCCAGACTGAAGACCCTATTTATCAACAGTGGCTTCAGACTTACCACCAGACACTTGGTGGTGAACCCACAGAGGTGGTAGTTATACAGAAGCATGGCTTCCCACAGACCTTCCCATGAGCCATCACTTTGCAGCCACTTTTGGTAGGTGGTTGCCTTTTGCTTCTCCAACTGATGGGTTGGTGACTTTTTCTCTGATCCTCCAACTTCCTTCCTAGGCTTTTCCTTTCCCAACTCCTCCCACAACCACGTAACATCTGATTCCTATAATAAAATCTTTATACCACAATGCACAGTGGTTCTGACTCTGTGACTGAGTTCCGATACATCAAGCTATGGGAGACTGATGCTTGACCTGAGAACAATGACAAAAGCTGGACAAAATATTTTTTAAAAATCGTGTAATAGTCTTATATGCTGCCACTACAAATTACCACAGATTTCATGGCTTAAACAACACAAATGTATTATTGTACAGATCTACAGGTCAGAAGTCTGGTATGGGTCTCATGGATTAAAGGCAGGGTGTTAGCAGGCTGCACTCTTTTTGGAGGTTGTAAGAAAGAACCAGTTTCCTGCTCATTCAGATTGTCAGGAGTATTTCAATTCCTTGGTCGTAGGACTGAGATCCCAGTTTTCTTGCTGGCGATAAACAATGGGGAATTTCCAAGGCTACCACATTCCTTTGCACATGGAACCCTTATTCTGTCTCCAAAGCCAGCAACGTCAAGTCTTGGTCAGGTTGCATTTCTTACCTATTTTTCTGCTTCCCTCTTCTGTTTTTAAAAGCTCATGTGTTTAAGGTGGGCCTACCTAGATCATCTAAGATAATTTCCCTATGATAAAGTCTGTTGATTAGACACCTAAACCTTAATTCCTTCTGCAACTTTAATTGCCTTGTTATGTGATGTAATGCACTCACAGGTTCTGGGGATTTGGATCTGGATATTTTTGGGAGGCCACACTTTATTTGAGGCATCAGAAAAAGTCCAAAGCAGTCAGGATTTGAAAGGATGTGAAACTGAAAAAGAGGAAAATTCACTTTTTTTCCCCCTCAGGCAATTTCCCAATTAAATGTGCGAGGAAGAAAAGCCGTGCAGGAAGCAGAGGTCTAGGGCCTGTGACAGTCTTACTGAGCCACAGGTTGGAGCATAGGGCTGCCAATAGCTGAGGGACTGAGATCTCAGACAGGAGGAAACTGCAGAGAACTAAACCTATAATTATGCATGCAGTTTCCCCTTGAAATACATGTCATCCCCAAAGTTGCACATGTGTGGGTGAAAGTGGGAACTGGAAGGCCAAGGAGGTGAGCAGAAATTTCATCCACTTTATGGGTCATCGGGAGTTGGAGGCTGGATTTCAGAGCTCACCAAAGTTGAAGGGTCTGGTAAACACCACAGACTTTTCAGCTGAGGCCCTAGAGATACTTTCTATGGATGAGGGCAAAGCAGAAATAGATCAACCTTGATTTGACTACACCCCCAACTGCCTATCAGAAATGAAATCCTCTCTGGAAGAAATCATCATCCAGAGCTTCCATGTTTTTTCATATACAATGTCTGCCATTCAATAAGGAAACTCCTAGGCATAGCAGGATACAGAACCAAATGACTGAAAACCAAGAGAAAAAAAAATCCAGACAACAGAAATAGATACATAAGCTACCCAGACACTGGTGTAAGGAAAGGGACTTCAACTAGAACTTTTTTTTTTTTTTTTTAAGAATTAAATGGTGATTATGTAGGTGAAAAATAAAAAAGAACTGAAATTAAAAATTCAATACATGGGCTTATCATCTTCATGACTTATTTATTTTATAACTAGAAGTCTGTACTTTTTTGTTGTTTATTTATTTATTTGGAGAGAGAGAGAGACAGAGAGAGGGAGAGAGAATCCCAAGTAGGCTCTGTGCTTTCAGCTCAATCTCATGAACTGTAAGATCATGACCTGAGTTGAAATCAAGAGTTGGGACAGTTAACGGACGGAGTCACCCAGACACTCCTGGAAGTCTGTACTTCTTAATCCCCTTTATCTATTTTACTCATTTCCCCACCCACTTCCCCTCTTGCAACCACCACTTTGTTCTCTGTATTTAAGAGTCTTTGTTTAATAGAATGTCAGATGCAGCAAAAGAGAAGATTAATAAAGACAAGATGGGTCAGTAAACACCAGATTGAAACAGAGATGAAGAGATGGGAAGTACAAAAAAGGACCAAGGAGACATATTGTATATGGTGAAAAAGTCGGACATACATGTAATTAAAGCCCTAGAAGACAAGAAAAAATATTTGAAGAAAAGTAGTTGAGAATGTTAAAAAATTGATGAAAGATGTCAAGCCACAGATTCAAGACATTCTACAAACTCAAAAAAAAGATACAAAGAAAACTACATGCAAGCATATCATAATGCAAGTGCTGAAAATAAAATAAAATCTCAAAACAGCCAGAGAAAAGTAGACACATTACTTTCACAGGGGACACCAATAATGATGACAACCAAAATGACAGAAGCCAAAAGACAAAGGAAATAATATGATATGTATATAAAATAATGTACATTTATAATGATAAAACTTTGGGAAAATCACAATGTCCAATAATAGGATATAATTAAGGTAATAGTAAATCGGCCATAGTATGAAATATTCTGCAGTTAAAAAAATGGCATAGAAAGTGTTATAATAGGCTACAAAGAAGTATGTACTATGTGAATGCATTTTGTGCGTAGGTGTATTAAAATGTTAACAATGTTTAATCTCAGTATCAAAGGGCTGTGGATAACTCTAATTGTATTTTTTGTGGTTTTCTGAGTCTTTTAGGTTTTTGTTTGTTTGCAATAAGTGTATATATTTTAGGTAATTAAAGAGAATTATAAAGAACATGTTAAGGAGTTACAGTGAGAAAAATAAGTTACAATCAAAGAACACAAATTAGTAAGTTAAACAGTTATGATGAGGACAAGATTGTGAATTTAAATGCAAGCATATCAATAATTAAATGTAAATAGTCTAAACACCTCAACAAAAAGGCTGAGATTATAAAACTGAGTGAAAAACCAAGACCTAATTATAGACTGTCAATGAGAAGACATTTTAAATATAAAGAAATAGCTACATTAAAAGTAAGAGGATATTAACATATATACCATATAAACAATGAAAAAAGAGAAGTAAATTTAATAATATCAGACCAAGTAAACTTTGGAAGATGAAACATTGCTGAGGAAAAGAGGACATTATATAATGCTAAAGGGGACAATTAATCAAGACAACAGGTCATTCTCAACTGTATATGCAACTAAGAATAGAACTTCAACATACACTAAACAAAATCTAGTAAGACTTAAAAGAGAAATAGACAAAGCCACAATTTCAGCTGACAACCTCAACATTCCTCTCTGAGTAATTTATTATTTAAAAAGTAAAAAGCCAGCAAGTGTATAGAAAAAATGGACACTATCCATCAACTTGACCTGATTGACATTTATAGAACACCACACCCAACAACCACAGAATACATGTTTTTCAAGTGCAAATGTACATATTCGGCGCCATAAAACAAACCTTGACAAAACTAAAAGAACTGTAATCATATAAAGTATCTTCTCCATTATAAAATTAAACTAAAGGGGCGCCTGGGTGGCTCAGTCGGTTAAGTGTCCGACTTCGGCTCTGGTCACGATCTCGCGGTCCGTGAGTTCGAGCCCCGCGTGGGCTCTGTGCTGACTGCTCAGAGCCTGGAGCCTGTTTCGGATTCTGTGTCTCCCTCTCTCTCTGACCCTCCCCCGTTCACGCTCTGTCTCTCTCTGTCTCAAAAATAAATAAACGTTAAAAAAAATAATAAAAAAAAATAAAATTAAATTAAACTAAAATTTAGTAACAGAAAGATACCTAAAATATTCTCAAATATTTGGAAACTAATGAACACCTTTCTAAAGCGGCCATGGGTCAAAGACAAAATCAGACAGGAAATTAGGAAATATTCTGAATTGAATGAAAATGAAAACAACACATGAAAGCTTTTGAGATATAGCTAAAGCGGTGTTTAGGGGGAAGGAGATGGCATCAAATGCTTATAGAAAAGAAAGATCTCAAATCAAAAAAAAAAAAAAAAAGGAAGAATGAATTAAACCCAAAGTAGCAGAAAGAAAAAAATAACGAAGATAAAAGCAAAATGACACCGAAAACAGCAAAATAAATAAATAAATAAAAATAAAAGAAAAAGAGAAAAATCAATGACACCAAAGGCTGCTTTTTTTAAAGTTTATTTATTTATTTTGAGATATACACAGAGAGAACACAAGTGGGGGAGGGGAAGACAGAGAGAGCAAGAGGCTCAGACGATCTGAAACAGGCCCTGTGCTGACAGCAGATAGCCTGATGCAGGGGCTCAAACTCATGAACCAGGAGGTCATGACCTGAGCTAAAACCAAGAGTCAGACGCTTAACCGACTGAGCCACCCAGGCACCTCTGAAGGCTGCTTTTTTGAAAAATAAGTACAATTGATAAACTCTATTCAGACATATTGAGGAAGAAACAAAAACAAAAACAAATTATCAGTATCAGGAATTAAAAAGAGAGGCATCACCATATAGGCTACAGATATGTAAAGAATAATAAGGGAATTTCATACATACCTTTCTGCCAATAAATATGTGGATCCTGAGAAACTTAACAGAAGACCATGGGGGAGGGGAAGGGAAAAAAAAAGTTAGAGAGGGAGAGAGCCAAACAATAAGAGACTCTTAAAAACTGAGAATAAACTGAGGGTTGATGGGGGGTGGGAGGGAGGGGAGGGTGGGTGATGGGCATTGAGGAGGGCACCTGTTGCGATGAGCACTGGGTGCTGTATGGAAACCAATCTGACAATAAATTTCATATTAAAACAAAATATGTTAACTTAGATGAAGGACAAATGATCTTGAAAGAAGTAAACTACCAAAGTTCTCTCAAGAAGAAACAGAAACTCAAAGAGCTTTACATTTAAGGTTACTCATAGCTAAAGACTTTCCTACACTGAAAACTTCAGTCTCCAGTAGGCTCACTGGTGAGTTCCTCTAATCTTAAAATAATAATAACAATAACAATAACAATAACAACAACAACAATAATAATTCTATAGAAACTATTCCAGAAAATAAAAAAAGACATTACAAGAAAATTCCAGACCAATATCATTCATGAACACAGATACAAAAATATTTAACGTATAAAATACTACCAAATCAAGTCCAGTGAGATATGAGATTAATACATCATGACCAAGTGGCTTTTATCCTAGTAACAAAACATTAAAAAATCAATCCACGTAATGTACCAACATAAAAAGAAGAACTATATGATCTCCAAGGATGCAGAAAAATAATGATAAAATTTAACATCTATTCATTATTAACATACTCAGCAAACTAAGAGTTCCCCATAAAACCAGGAAAAAGGAAAGGAAATATTGCCAAAGATTTTTCCAAAGAGGTTAACATCATATGTAATGGTAAAAAACTGAATATTTTCCCCATTAAATTCGGAAAAAGGCAAGGATGTCTGTTTTTATCACTCCTATACAACATTGTACTGAGATACTACTGACTGCAATAAGACAAGAAGAAATAAAAAGAATATGGATTAGAAAGAAATAAACTGTCTTTATTTGTAAATAACATGATTATCTATGTAGAAAATTCCAAAAAGACACAAAATAAAACAACAACCTATTATAGCTAATAAGTGAGATCAACAAACCTGCAGGTTAAAACATGCATATACAAAAATTGATTTTATTGCTAGATATTAGCAATGAACCAGAAAATAAAAATTAAAAAAAATCTTACAGCATCAAACAAAATATTCACAGATAAATCTAACAAAATATGTACTAGATTTATATTCTGAAAATTATTAAACACTGATGAGAGAAACTAGAAAAGACCTAAGAAAATGAAAAGCTATACCATATTCATCAGTTAGAAGGCTTAACACCATTGTCAATTTTCCACAAATTGAGCTACAGGTTCAAAGCAGTTCCAGTCAAAATCCCAGAACATGTTTTGTAGAAATATTGAAAAGCAAAGGAGCCAGAGTAAAAAAAAAAAAAAAAATTGAAAAAGAAAAAGCTCAAGGATTCTTAAGACCTGATTTCATGACTTAGTAATTAAGATAGTCAGGTACTGGCATAAGGATAAGCATATAGATCAATGGAACAAAATAGAATCCCAACATAGACCCATGGTCTGTAATATATGGTCAATTGATTTGAGATACATATGTCAAGATAAATCAATGAAGAAAGGATAATCTTAACAAATAGTGTTGGAACAATCACACATCCATATGCAGAAAGAAAGAAAAAAAAAAAAAGAACCCCAACCCTTACTTTGCATCATATATAAAAATAAACTCAAAATGAATCAAAGACCTAAACATAAAAGTTAAAATTTAAAATATGAAGAAGAAAACGTAGAAGAAAACCTTTGTAAGCTTGGGTTAGATAAAAATTTATTAGATAAGACAAAGAGTATGAGCCATAAAAGAATAAAAACCAATAAAATGGACTTCTTCAAAATTAAAAATTCCAGCTCTTCCAAAGATACTTTAAGAAAAGTCAAGCCCCAGACTTAGAGAAAATATGCGGAAAACACATTTCTGTATTTAGGCCATAAAATTAACTCATATTTTAATAAGACAAAACAACCAACATTTTATTTATTTATTTATTTATTTATTTATTTATTTATTTAACGTTTATTTATTTTTGGGACAGAGAGAGACAGAGCATGAATGGGGGAGGGGCAGAGAGAGAAGGAGACACAGAATCTGAAGCAGGCTCCAGGCTCCGAGCCATCAGCCCAGAGCCCGATGCGGGGCTCGAACTCACGGACCGCGAGATCGTGACCTGAGCTGAAGTCAGACGCTTAACGGACTGAGCCACCCAGGCGCCCCAACCAACATTTTTTAAATGGACAAAAGATTTGAAAAGATACAGACGGCAGATGAGCACATGAATATCATTTGTCATCACAGAAAAGCAAAGTAAAAGCAGTGAGATACCAATGTCTACCTATCAGAATGGCTTCAAATTAAAACAAAACAAACAAACAACAAAATGGATCATTTCAAATGCTGGCAAAGATAAAGAGCAACTAAAAATCTCCCATTTCTGGTGGAAGGGCCCAACGGTTCAGCCGCTTTGGAAAACACTTTCTTAGAAAATTAAATATTTTCTTACAATATTAAATATTTACTTACCATATGACCCAGTAATCCCACTCCTAGGTGTTTACCCAATATAAATGAACACACAAATCCACAAAAAAGGTCTGTCCATCCATGTTCATAGTGGATTTATTCTTTTTTTTTTTTTTTTTAATTTTTTCTTTTTAACGTTTATTTATTTTTGAGACAGAGAGAGACAGAGCATGAATGGGGGAGGGGCAGAGAGAGAGGGAGACACAGAATCTGAAACAGGCTCCAGGCTCTGAGCGGTCAGCACAGAGCCCGACGCGGGGCTCGAACTCACGGACCGCGAGATCGTGACCTGAGCCGAAGTCGGCCGCTTAACCGACGGAGCCACCCAGGCGCCCCAATAGTGGATTTATTCTTAATAGTTAGAAATTGGAAACAATCAAAATGTTCACTCAGTACATGGTTAAAAAAACTCGTGGAACCAAACAAATGGAATATTACTCAGCAATAAAAGGAAATAAACTACAGATAAACACAACACGAAGGAGTCTAAAAAGCATTATGCTAAATGAAAGAAGTCAGGCACAAAAACCATTTAAATTCATTTAGCATTATACAATTTTATATACTATTCTAGAAAATTTAAAAATATAGAGACAGAAATCAGATCAGTGGTTGCCAGGAGTGATGGGTAGGGATTGATTACAAAGGAACACGAGACAGTTTTTTGGCATTAATGTATCTTGATTGTGGTGGTGGTTACACAGCTGGGTTTGTCAAAAGTCACTGAGTTGTACTGTCTATCTAAAAAGGGGTTATTACTGTATGTAAATGATACTGCATTCAACTAATTTGTTTTTGAGAAAAATAAATATATTCTATGTGCCCTGTTTAAAAGAAATACAGCAATATATGGGGTAATAATACACTACAAAAATTTGCGAACCTGGAGTTGTGGGAAAAGGAAAATTTGAATACGCAGTGAAATATATCAAAGAAATATATCAAAAAATTTTAGAAGACATTCATGAAAAGTTTTAGAAGACATCATGAAAACCTAACCAAACATTGTAATTCATTCTTGCTTGCGGTGGCCAAATTTCTTATTCTGTTGAAAATGCTCTGTGATTGGGAAGTACTAATATGTAAAAACACTTTACATTTAAAAAAAAATGTTTATTTGAGAGACAGAGTGCAAGTGGGGGAGAGGCAGAGAGAGAGGGAGACACACGATCCAAAGCAGGCTCCAGGTTCTGAGCTGTCAGCACAGAGCCTGATATGGGGCCTAAAGCCACAGACCATGAGGTCATGACCTGAGCTGAAGCTGGATGCTTAACTGACTGAGCCACCCAGGAGCCCCTGTAAAAGCACTTGTAAAACTTGTGTCGAGGAACACAAATGAAGCTCAGAGGACTTTGGAAAGTCAGGGGGACGCTGAGTAAAGGACAAGGCAGGCCAGAAATGAGAAAGAAACCGTGCAAGCCTGGAGAAGAACCAGGGTGCGATCACGTGGGAATGGCGTTGCAAGAATTTGCAGAATTAAAGACTGATCAGTCATTCATTCATTTAGTAAAACACTGGCGGAGCATGCATTATGCATCAGGCTCTGGTCTAAGTGCCGGGGATACAGCAGAGGACAATCTGCATTCTAGAGGGAGGAGACAATAAATGAGACAAAATGAGTATAGGAAACGGGACGCAAGTGTTAGAATGACAAAAGAAAGCAGGGAAGGGGGATATAGGGTGCTAGGGCAGAGGCTGGGGTTTCAATATTTAAAAGGTAGTCAGAGAAGGCCTTATTGCGAAAGTGTTATTCTTATTCTTATTATTTTTATTTTTATGAGAGAGCAAGCCTGCAAGTGGGGAGGAACAGACAGAAAGGGAGAGAAAGAATCCTAAGCAGACCCCATTCTCAGCACAGAGCCTGATGCAGGGCTCGATCTCACAACCCTGAGATCATGACCCGAGCCAAAATCAAGAGTCAGAAGCTTAACTGACCGAGGCACCCAGGCGCCCCCCGAAAGTGATATTTGAGAAAAGAAGCGAAGAAGGTGAGGGAACCGTGAGGATAGCTTTCAAAGTGGGTGCTTTTAAACACCTAGCACTCATGCTGTACTTGGCTAACATCCACCTACTCTGGTGAGCTCTGTTTAGCTTCCATAATAATGATAGAAAAAGATACCATTTAATGCAGCAACTGGTTATGATAATTTATAAAAATGATTTACAGAATGAATATAATCTTCATTTCACCTGAACAGGAAACATTTGAAATCCAACTAAAAGAAAACTACATGCCTCAATTTACTTTAAGTACTATGACCCCTCCTCTTTGAGGCCTGTCCCTCTTTGAACGTTCATTATCCATGATTCTGAAAAAGCTGAATGGCATAGTGTACTATTAATAAATTTTTGAGTATTATTAGCTGGGAAAAGGGGTCAGAAAAGCCAGGAGGAAATAGCCTATCCATATGAAAACAATAACCACGTAATATTTATTGTCTGGGATTGAAACGTTTCAAATACGCAAAGCAATAAAATGTCAGGAAAAGCAAAGCTTCCTAATGTTAAAAAAGATCATAAATTTTTCCCAAAATAAGACATATAAAAAAAAGTTCAGGTGATACTTTATGTCAGAAAAAAATACTGAAATCTGAGTTAAAGTAGCTCGAAATCTTCAGAAGGCACAAGCTACTCACCACAGGACAGAGGAGCCCAACCAAAGTTACGGTGGAAGCACAGAGAGCGAGAGTTGTCTTTTTTTTTTTTTTTTTTTTTGAGCTTGAGAATCACTTTTTTAACATAAAGAAATTCACTCTATAACTTGTATTTTTGTTAACTCTTGCATGAAAAACAATATGTCACGTCAATGGGGCACTTGGGTGGCTCAGTCGGTTAAGCGTCTGACTTCTGCTCAGGTCACGATCTCGCGGTTTGTGGGTTCGAGCCCTGCGTCGGGCTCTGGGCTGATGGCTCAGAGCCTGGAGCCTGTTTCAGATTCTGGGTCTCCCTCTCTCTTTGCCCCTCCCCTGCTCGCGCTCTGTCTCAGTCTCAAAAATAAATAAATGTTAAAAAAAAATATGTCATGTCAAGAATCTACCAGCATTTCAGGATCACTTTTAAATGAATTTTATAAATCACACTGGCACATATATATATGTGTAAAACGGAGTGGCACCTGTATGGGCCAAACATGTCTTCTTACCTACAGATAATTTAATGTAGGTGGCCTCATAAGCTCCTTTCGAGAATTCCAGTTTCCCACAGGTCCCTCACTGTTTGGGAATTGTAGACTCCATGTTGATGATTTGGCTTTCAAGGGTGCTAAAAAAAATTTTTTTTGAGTGAATGAATGAACAAATGAATAACGGAGATGAAGAACCCAGACATTTTAATGTTCATTTATTTTTGAGGGGAGGGACAGAGAGAGAGGCAGACACAGAACCTGAAGCAGGCTCCAGGCTCTGAGCTATCAGCACAGAGCCTGATGCAGGGCTCAAACTCACGAGCCGCGAGATCATGACCTGAGCCGAAGTCAGATGCTCAACTGACTGAGCCACCCAGGCGCCCCAGAACCCAGACACATTAATTGTAAGCCATATAATACTCTTAGGTGATAACACTGTTGTTTCCAGTTCACAAAACTCTCACTCTTTTCAAGATAAACAGATATTCATATTTGCTTAAAAAATGTTTTTAATGTTCCTTTTGAGAGGGAGAGAGAACAGGGGAGGGGCAGAGAGAGAGAGAGGGAGACACAGAATCCGAAGTAGGCTCCAGGTTCCAAGCTGTCAGGACAGAGTCTGACGTGGGGCTCAAACCCACTCATAAAGGCCACAATAAACCTGATGCATGGAGTGCTCTGGTTTCTCCAAGACACTGTATTTGTCCATAAGAAAAATGCTATGATCATTTATAGTTCATGAGATTTGCAGCCAAATAAGCATCAATAAAAGGTTAAACAGAAGACTCAGCCCAAAAAATTCTGTGCATATGTTTATTTTTTAAGTTAAAAAAAAAATCTATTTATTTATTTATTTGAGGCGGGGCAGGCAGGGAGAGAGAGAGAGAATCCCAAGCAGGTTTCATGTTGTCAGTGTGGAGCCCGATGCGGGGCTTGAACCCACAAGCTGTGAGATCATGACCTGAGCAGAAACCAAGAGTTGGGCACTCAACCGACTGAGCCACCCAGGTGCCCCTCTGTGCTTATGTTTAAATGACTAATTTCTTTCCTACTAATCAACCAGCACATGTTTATTGAATAGCTAATAAGTGCATGTGGTGATTAGAAGGAGGTACAAATTCAAGACTTGCCCTCAAGAAAATCTTAATCTGGTGCAGGCTATGAGGCACACAGATAACCAGGGGCACAAAATAGGAAGTATAAAGAACACTGAGCTCAGAGGAAGCAGAGGGTACCATGCACCGAGGCAGGCAGGAACCTTTCTGGGAAAGAGCTAGGGAGCTAGGTTTTCCACGAACACCCAGGAAAGAGCAGCCAGGTTTATTTTTCATACCGTGAACAGAACCACGTGACGTTCTACATCCCTTGGGGGAAAACACCCTGGTGACCTTGCAGCCTCCACACAGGTCATGAAGGCAAGGTGCCATCGCAGTCTGCGACCATCCCAGGGATGTGGAAAGATGGCTGGTCTTGGCACGAGCTACCGCAGAGAGTTTCTCATCTGCCTCTCTGGTTCTGAGGAGGCATATGGGACTTTCCACCCCAACCTCCTTTCGGGTGCAGAGGCAAAACAAAAAACTGCTTGGTTGTAGTTTGGAGTTGGCTCCTCCATGGTGAGTCACCCACCGCTCCTGTCTGCTGTCATCCGGTGCCTCTGGAACATGGCAAATGGACACCATGCAGAACTTGCCTATGCTGCTGTGTAAGTGACAAACGGTCTAAGTCCATCTGGGCTCCCTGTCTCCGCACAGGCCAAACCTTTGAAAGCGTGACAAGCCAGCGCACCAGCCTCACGCCAGCTTCGGAAGAAGTAAATCAAAGCCATTCAGAAGATAAAGCTTCAGGTAGGCGGGGCCACAGGCTGGTGCCCTGCTAGGGGGAATCATAGAGGACCTAAGTCAGCAAGTGACTCCAGCTGAGGCCGAGCAGACCTAGGGTTGAATTAAAGCCGCTAACTACTGATGAGAGAGGAAAAAAGCATCACTTCTTTTTTTTTTTTTTATTTTTTATTTTATTTTTTTTTTATTTTTATTTTTTTTTTTATTT